>NW_026453326.1:0-142028 GCF_025200985.1 Drosophila gunungcola
AATTTGTTTCTTGAATAAATGCTTCTCGTTTTTTCTCGAGTTCTTCATACTCGTCAGCCAGCACCATTAGAGACTCTAGATCATCTATCTTATACGTCCTCAGGGAAATCCTCAGATCAGGCGTGCAGTTTTCCTTTATCAGCACGAGTGTTTCCTTTGGGGAGTAGCCGAGTGGTCTCATCATGGTCTGCATGTCGACCATATAGTCCTTGAACGACTATCTGAAGCCTGTTTCCTTTGTTTGACCTGATCTGCGAGCTTTGAGAAGAATCCCCTTGGCAGGAAATTAGTTTGGAAACAGTCGCTGAACTTCCACATGTCCTCCAGTGTTTATTGTTTGATATAAACCACTTTAGGGCCTTGCCTTGCAGCAATTCTGGCATGGCGCGGGGGCTGAGGTTCAGGTTCAAACCGTATGTGTTTGCTGACCATTCCACTTGCTCCAGAATTCCAGTGGTTTTTCAGTGCCGTCAAATTTGAACGACCGTCCTTGACTTGCTTTGCGACTTTTGCATAGTCTGGTGCGCACAGGCCTTTGTGTGCCGATGGTTTCCCTGTCGTACAGGGCGCTGGTCAGTCGAGGCTCCCGAGCCTGCGTGAGGAAACACGGGGAGTACCCTGTTGATTCCGACGTACTTGAGTTTACCGCTAACATAATCTCCAACCACTTCTCGGTTTGCTCTTTCCGTCGGATTCTCCTGCGGTGTATATGGTGCTGTGAATTGTTGCTTAATGCCCATTTCGCTGAGGAATTTTTTTAATGCGCGGCTGGCAAACTGAACTCCATTGTCCGTTATTACCACCTTCGGGACTCCGAACCTAGGGATGACTCTTTCTCGGAACGCCTTTTGAAGTGTTTCTGCCGTTGCTGCTCGCAGTGGCACCAACTTTGTCCACTTTGAAAGCCTATCTATCAGCACTAGCAGCATCTGGTTGCCATGCTTCGATCTGGGCAATGGTCCGACAAAGTCTGCACATACAGTTGCCCATGGTTCTTCGGGTATCTGCGTCAGCATTTTCCCAGCTGCCTGCATCTGGTTCGGCTTGTATTGAGGCATGTCTCGCATTTCCGTAAGTGGGCTTGGGTGTCCCTATGCATTCCTGGCCAGTAATATCGAGCCGCCAGCCTTGCAATCGTTTTTCCGACTTCCCACGTGTCCAGCGGCTGGTGAGTCGTGATTCTCCTTCAGGACTGTTTCCCTCAGCCCCCGTGGAACACAGAGCTTCCATGCTGCCACGTCTTCGCTGCCTGCTCTGTGCGGGATATGCCTGTATAATGCGCCTCGCTTTATGAGGTAGTCCGGAAACTTCTGTGGCTGTGTGTTAATCTTCTCACACATATCCTAGATCCAGCTGCATGTTCCCTGCGTGTCCTCCGGAGCTTCCTTGGCTAGCCTAAAGGATTCTGGCAGAGGCTGTCTTGAGAGTGCATCAGCGACCACGTTAAGCTGCCCCTTCCTGTATGATATTTCAAAATCATACTGCTGCAGCTCCAGGGCCCACCACGCTATTCTTCCTGAGGGATTTTCGATGATGTTCAACCATTTAAGCGCCATATGGTCCGTCACCACTTTGAAGTGACTTTTGCATAGTCTGGTGCGCTAGGCCTTGCTGTTCTGGTCTTCTTTCCCTAACTTGGGGCCCTGGATCTTCCTGCCTCCTTCATGCTCTCCACGCCCAGGCTAGCTATGAGCTGTTCGGCGTCTGGGACTTGCAACTTGCCGCTTGAGCCTGGTTTGTCGTATATTTCCTCCAGCTCAGCCCAAATTTCCGCCATTCCTGGGTCGTTTTGTGTTTTCGTAACATACTCTGAAAGGGCTTTTCGCAAGTCGTCCGACCTGCCCTCCTGCCACCTTGGCTGCCACCTTTGGGAAATCCTCTTTCTTGAGGAGGTAAATCCAATTTTTCCCCATTTCCTCTTTACGCTGTTTTTTCACTGTCAGGACAATCACGTTGGGCGCCAGATGTAACGAACTGATTTTCTTGGTTATCTGCTCGCTACGAATATCGTGCGGCTAGCTTAGAAGATGTATGTGTTCGTCCCACCAAATTTATATATACGTGACCGCCCTGTTGCTCAGTGAAAACGCACAGAAAGACTGGAAATATTCAGTGATCTTTTATTCGCTGACTTAACCCTCGACCTGGGTGGGTGTATTGATAATATAGAACTCATGTTCTGCCGTCGTCTCCATCCCACGCTGAACGTCCCGCTGGTTTGTGCTGGCTGCGAAGTGGGGTCTCCCCCGCCGGTTTCGCTTGTGGTGTCTTCTGCTACCTTTGGCTCGGCGGGTTTATAGGGATTAGGGATGCGTCACCGTTCCCAGACTAGAATGAAAAGGCACTGTGCTCTCAAGGCGTACCTCTCTCGCAGCCGCAGCCTCCTGTCCCTTGCTCTGTCCCGGCCGGTCGCATCGGACGTCGGCTCAGTTTCTACCTGACGGTTCAGGCGTACGCTGGAAGCCGCCAACGCAGTCCCTGGGTCAAACGCCAGGTTCTAGACGAACGCTTCCACCCTACCCTCTCTGCCGCAGGCTTAAGAATTCGAAGTATACGCTGCTCGCAAGACGCTCGTTGTTCGTCGTCCTGGGGTCCTCGTTGTCCTTGTTCTGCCTCCAGGTATCTCGACCGGCTCTTCTCCTTGTTGGCGACTCGGTAAGCTGCCGTTCTGGGACTCTAGCGGTGGACCGCTGTGCTCTCAACGCATACGCCTTTCGAGACACCAGCTGAACAAACGCGCGTCTTTCCGGGCTAGTCGCACCAGGACCTTGTACAGTTCCTGCAGGACGATCAGGCATACGCCGGAGTTCGCCAATGCAGTCGTTGTAGGCAGGCAGCTAGTTTAGACAACTTTCCTTCTGAGCCCACGGTTCTTTGTCGAAGGACTCTATTTGTACGACTCTGCCGGAAACGCCGGGTGGGATGCCAAGCTCAAATCGCGACAGAAGTTGTGACAAAGCGCCTGGACTTAGCCGTGAGATGCCGTAAGGACATCAGCTACCTGTGTCTCAATTCGGAGACCTTAGCTCTAAGACCCGAACGTCTCGACGTAGCGATCTTGTTTCTTTGATGACTCCGCACGGCTTTACTTGCTCCTTCACGTTGTTTCACTGGTTACTGGTTCACTTGCTGACTGTTACTTGTTTACTTGGTAAAATCGACTGATGCAGCTTTCTGCGCTCGGCCGATTTATATAGGCCTCCGTTTACCGCTAGTTATCGGCGTCTCCTCGCCTCCTGGTCCAAAGTCCATGATTTTACCGTTCGAACCTTTCGCCCTCTGCGCACGGCACCAATATCAGGGTCCAAAGTTTGGTGCCGTCCCGTTACTTCCTTCTGCCCATGGCCCTTCGCCGCTCTTTTCTATTGCTGTCCCTCTCGGACTCTCCTTGTCCTTGTCTGGTGCTCAGTGCACCACTCTCTCTCGCCGCACTACCGTTACTACGGGCGAATTCGCGGCGTAACTGGTAACACGTAGGCCACTGCTTGCATGCGCTTACTCTGCTTGTTTTCTAACTTGTGGGGAGTTATTCAACTCCTCACATTCTCCCCTTACTTCGGGAATGAACAAAAAAGAGACTCCCTGTTCTCTCTGCCTTGGTATACTCCACATACTGACATCCTTCCCTCGACGTGTCTTCTCCTCGCACTTGTCCTCGTTTGCTTGTAGTCTTCCCACGACGCTCACAGTTCCTTCTTGAGTTCCTCAGCGCCGATCCTCCTTCCAGATTTTGAATCTCCCGACCCAGACGTTACCCCCCGTAGACTTTAAATTCCCGCCCAGACGTTTCCCCCTTAGACTTTCGAATTCCCGCCCCAGACGTTTCCCCGTAGACTTTTGAATTCCCGCCCCAGACGTTTCCCCCGATGACTTTCTCGATCTCCATGATTTGCCTTTTCCGTCGGATGGTGACTCTACGTCGTGCCGATCGGTCTCTCCAGTCGTTATCGGTGTTATCGATATTCTCCCGTGTTACTCTCTGTTGTATGGTCACTCTCCGCCAAATCGATCGGTCTCCAGTTGTTATCGGTTCCGTGACCCAACGTGGCGTTGCCACCCGATGTATCGATGATCCACAGTGTGACTTCTTGTGCCGATATTTCCAGTATTTTTGCCCACCGATCGACACTATCGTCTAGTGCCAATCGGCCATGAATCGAAACCCCCCATCCCTTTGGACAGATGAGGACATTTTCTCCGGGTAAGTTTTCTAATTTCTCCATTTTCTCCTTTCTCTCTGTTCTTTTCTCCTTTTCAGCGTTCTGGACCCGACGAGAGTGTGATGCGTTTTCTCCCGCATCCCCCCCGCTCCGGTTGGACCTTTCTCGACTTCTCGTAAGTGAGCCGGTTTTCTTTATAATCCGATCTGACTTTTTTTCCGCTTCCTTCAGCCTTTCCGTTGCCTCAATCTGGAAAAACTGCACTGGACGACGCGTGCTTCGCATCACCCCCCCCCCCCCCCACCACTCCTTTCTGTATATTTTTTTTTACTGTGTAAGTAAACCGCATATCGCCTTAACTCCTACTTGACTTCCCTTTTTTTTCAGACTCATCACACATTTTTTTTGACAAATATACATCCACCTTTTTTTAGTGTTTTCATTTTTTTTTTTGTTTCTGTGGCTGCGTGTGTGTTTTTTTTTTTCCCTGTACCATTGCAAATGTGATTTTTGTGTGTATTTTTTTTTTCTTTATTATTGAGTAAACACCCTGACTCCCAATGGTCCAACCCGCACCCGGAACGTGCGGCCGCCCTGCTGCACCAGGACGCACCGTTTTCCTCCCCGCCTCCGTGCTGCGACGACCGCTGGGGCTTCGGCGATGCCTTCCGGCCAGTCCACCTTCGAAGACCTCCCTCCAGCGCCTCGAGTCCGGCGCTGAGGCCTGCCGTCACGGCTCCGGTGGGGGCCAGTGGGACTGCGGTCCTCCACAACCGTGGAACTTCCCATACTCGGGCTTCTTCCTCCTCTGTTGCTGCAGTGGCTCCGACGGGCCACGTCCATGTGACGGCGTGCTGCCTCCACACGTGTCCTTTCGCCTCGAAGGAGCCAAACGCATGGCTGACGTGGGCCACCGGGAAGTCCATCCGGACGTAACCCGGAGACCCTTCCTGCTGCCGCTGCTGCTCCTGCTTCTCCGCTTGTTCCCCCTCTTCCCACTCGGGGCAATACCTCGGGGTGGGTGGGCGTGCGGGCGTCCATGGGGGTGGGGATGGGGGGTTGTACTCCTCCTCCTTTGGGTCCGCTGCACTTTCCCTCGGCTCCGCGATGTACCTCGGGGTCGGGGGAACCTCGGGCGTCCCCTTCGCCTGGTGAGGCACTTCCTCGAGGAGGATTGGGTCGCCCCATATCCGGCGCTCCTCCCCTTCGGCAGTCTTCAGTGCCGCCTCCCATTTTGCCCAAGCGTCCTGCTCTTCGCGCTGGCGGGCCTCCTTGCTCATGCCGGCGGCGGTACTCCGCAATTACGGCCGCTGTTCTGCGGGCCTCGGCCGCATGGTCGCCGTAGGCAGAGTCCTGGTGGACCCTGCTTTCCGAGCCATGGGGAATACTCCCTTGGGCCCCGCGTCATTACGCAGCCGCCACGTCCTGGCCTCCACCGTCGGATCGTCCACCATCTGCACGTCACTGTCCGAGCTGACGGTGGGCTCCGGCGATGATGCCTCCGACCGTCGTCGGTTCCGTGGGGTCCGTCGCGGGGTTCGGGGGGGCCGGACGACAGGCCTGTCCTCCGACCGTCCTTGCCCCGGTCCGGATCCTGCCAAGTCCTCGGCAGCCATCCTCCTGCGGGCCTCGGCTCTAGTAACGCGTGTACTCATCTTGACTTTCTTTTTTTCGAATTGGCTTCTCATGCTGGCGGCTCTCCTGACGATGACTCGGTTCTTTCTCATTCCCTATGACCCCTCCCGCTATTTCCCTCGGGCATTCTTTTTTCGGGTGCTGTCTTGCTATACCGTTGCTTCTCTCATGTCGCCCTTCCCTGTGTGAGTTCGTCGCCGCTTGGGTTTTACGGTTCAGCTTTGCTGTGCCGTCTCTCCTCTATTTTGGTCGACGTTGGCTTCAGTCTTGTTTTCTGCCGTACAGAGTCTAATCTAATCGTGCCGTTTCCTTTCTTTGATCATTAATAGCTTCAGTTTTTGTGCCGTATAGACTCTAACGACGCTACGGTACCCAACATGTGCTTCATCTTATTCCATGCGGCGCCTTACTGATGACTCTGGCTTTGTGCCCGACGCAGAATCAGTTTGCCTCGTGGTCTGGGTCGCTGTACCTCCTTGTTTCCTGCGTTCTATACAGACTCTGGTATTTGCCTGACGCTATAGTCCGCTTTTTTTTTGATGTTGCAGGCTTGTGTTGTCCTGCGTTCTATATAGACTCTGGTACTTGCCCGACGCTATAGTCCGCACTACTTGTTGTCCTTGCATGCTCGTGTTATCCTGCGTTCTATATAGACTCTGGCATATGCCCGACGCTATAGTCCGCACTACTTGTTGTCCTTGCATGCTCGTTTTATCCTGCGTTCTATATAGACTCTGGCATATGCCCGGCGCTATAGGCTGCACTACTTATTGACTTATTGACGTGGACGGTTCGTTCTTTTTGTGTATTCTTGTGGCGGATTCTACAAATGACTATTGAGACGAAGTCTATTACCGTGTACGGTCTGTCATATCTCGGCGCTAGCTTTGCCGCGAAACCCTCGGCTGCCTTTGACAAATGGTGCTCCTTCGCCCAGACTGTGTCCCCTATTCTTGGATTCCATTGCCTCCTTCGTAGATTGTAATGCCTGGCTTGGTCCTGAGCAGCTTTCTCCATGTTCCGTCGCACAATTTCGAAGATCTCCTTCATCTTAGGCGTTTCAGTCTGCTTTCCTGTGCCGATGGTTTCCCTGTCGTACAGGGCGCTGGGCAATCGAGGCTCCCGAACCGGCGTAAGGAAACACGGGGAGTACCCTGTTGATTCCGACGTACTTGAGTTTACCGCTAGCATAATCTCCGGCCACTTCTCGTCCCAATTCCTCTGGTTTTGGTCCGCAAACTGCGCTATCATGGTTTTAACTGTTCGGTTTGCTCTTTCCGTCGGATTCTCCTGCGGTGTATATGGTGCTGTGAATTGTTGCTTAATGCCTATTTCGCTGAGGAATTTTTTGAATGCGCGGCTGGCAAACTGAACTCCATTGTCCGTTATTACCACCTTCCGGACTCCGAACCTAGCAATGACTCTTTCTCGGAACGCCTTTTGAAGTGTTTCTGCCGTTGCTGTTCGTAGTGGCACCAACTCTGTCCACTTTGAAGACCTATCTATCAGCACTAGCAGCATCTGGTTGCCATGCTTCGACCTGGGCAATGGTCCGACAAAGTCTGCACATACAGTTGCCCATGGTTCCTCTGGTATTTGCGTCAGCATTTTCCAGCTGACTGCATCTGGTTAGGCTTGTATTTGAGGCATGTCTCGCATTTCCGTATGTGTGCTCGGGCTATGCATTCCTGGCCAGTAATATCGAGCTGCCAGCCTTGCAATTGTTTTCCGGCTTCCCACGTGTCCAGCGGCTGGTGAGTCGTGATTCTCTTTCAGGACTGTTTCCCTCAGCCCCCGTGGAACACAGAGCTTCCATGCTGCCAAGTCTTCTCTGCCTGGTCTGTGCGGGATTTGCCTGTATAACGCGCCTCCCTCTATGAGGTAATCCGGAAACTTCTGTGTCTGTGTGTTAATCTTCTCACACATATCCTTGATCCAGCTGCATGTTCCATGCGTGTCCTCCGGAGTTTCCTTGGCTATCCTCAAGGCTTCTGGCAGAGGCTGTCTTGACAGTGCATCAGCGTTAAGCTGTTCCTTCCTGTACGATATTTCAAAATCATACTGCTGCAGCTCCAGGGCCCACCTCGTTATTCTTCCTGAGGGATTTTCGATGATGTTCAACCATTTAAGCGCCATATGGTCCGTCACCACTTTGAAGTGGTACCCTTCCAAGTATGGTTTGAGATTCCGGATTGCCCACACGATTGCCAGGCATTCCTTTTTGCTGGTTGAATAGTTCTTTTCCGCGCCATTCAGGGTCCGGCTTGAATATGTAATGACCTTTTCGCCGCTTTCAGTTTCCTGCGTCAGGACTGGCCCTATACCATAATCGCTTGCGTCCGTCTCCAGTACGAATGGTTTATCGAAATCTGGGCAAGCCAGCACAGGACTGGCCACTAGCCTTCATCTCCTCGAATGCTTGCTGGTGCTCTGCAGTCCATGTCCTTTTCGTGCCCTTCCGCAATAGGTCATTTAGTGGCTTCACTATTCGCGCAAAGTCGGGCACGAATCGCCTGTACGATGCTACGCCCAAATATTGGCGTAGTTCCCGGATGGTTGCCGATTCCTTGGTTCGTACCGCGGTGTCCCAGGTAAAGTTGTTCGCTTTTGAAGAAGTGACATTTTTCGGGATTTATCCTGAGGTTTGCCTGTTTAAGGCGTCGAAAAACTTCTCTCAGGTTCCTTCTGTGTTCTTCCAGTGTGCGTCCGATCACGATGATGTCGTCTTGGTATGCAAAAGCGTGTGGTGACATCTCCGGTATAATAACCTGGTCCAGTGCTCTCTGAAAGTCGCCGAAGCGGAGTGTAAGCCAAATGGCCTTACTTTCCACTGGAAAAGCCCCTTTCCTGGCACTGTGAATGCCGTGAATGGCCTGCTATTTTCTTCCAGAGGAATTTGCCAGTATCCATCTTTCAAATCTAGACTGCTTATGTATCTCGCCTTACTCAACTGGTCCAATATGTAATTTATCCTTGGCATCGGATAAGCATCTTTGATGGATTTGGCATTGATCTGTCTAGAGTCGACACAAAGCCTATACTGACCTGTCTTTTTCTTCACCATGACAATCGGGGAGCTGTACGGATGGTTTATCGAAATCTAGGCATGCCAGCACAGGTTCGGCCACTAGCCTTGCCTTTACCTCATCGAATGCCTGCTGGTGATCTGTAGTCCGTGTCAATTTAATACCTTTCCGCAATAGATCATTTAATGGTTTCACTATTCAAAAATCGGGTACGAATCGCCTTTACCAAGATGCTTCGCCTAAGTATTGGCGCAGTTCCCGGATGGTGGGTAAGTTCGCTTCTGAAGAATTTAAATTCATTTTTCGGGATTTATCTTGAGGTTTGCCTGCTTTAGGCGTCGGAAGATGAAGGCAGGGCTAGTGGCCGATTCTGTGCTGGCATGCCCAAATTTCGATAAAGCATTCGTACTGCAGACGGATGCAATCGATTATGGTATAGGGGCAGTCCTGACGCAGGAAACTGAAAGCGGCGAAAAGGTCATTTCATATTCAAGCCGGTGCCTGACTGGCGCGGAAAGGAATGCCTGGCAATCGTGTGGGCAATCCGGAAGCTTAAACCATACTTGGAAGGATATCAATTCAAAAAGGTGACTGACCATATGGCGCTTAAATGGTTGAACAGCATCAAAAGTCCCTCAGGAAGAATAGCGAGGTATGCCCTGGAGCTGCAGCAGTATCATTTTGAAATATCGGTCAGGAAGGGGCAGCACTGTCAAGACAGCCTCTGCCAGAAGCCTTTAGGCTAGCCAAGGAAACGCCGGAGGACACGCAGGGAACATGCAGCTGGATCAAGGATATGTGTGAGAAGATTAACACACAGCCACAGAAGTTTCCGGACAACCTTATGGAGGGAGGCGCGTTATACAGGCATATCCCGCACAGAGCAGGCAGCAAAGAGGTGGCAGCACGGAAGCTCTGAGTCCCACGGTGGCTGAGGGAAACAGTCCTCAAGGAGAATCACGACCCACCAGCCGCTGGACACGGAAAACAATTGCAAGGCCAGGAATGCATAGGGACGTCCGAGCACACGTTCGGAAATGCGAGACATGCGTCAAACACAAGCCTAACCAGATGCAGGCAGCTGGGAAAATGCTGACGCAGATACCCGACTTTGTCGGACCATTGCCCAGATCGAAGCATGGCACGAGATGCTTCTAGTGCTGATAGATATGTTTTCACAGTGGGCAGAGTTGGTGCCACTGCGAGCACCGACGGCAGAAACACTTCAAAAGGCGTTCCGGGAATGAGTCATCGCTAGGTTCGGAGCCCCAACGGTGGTGATACCGGACAATGGCTCGAAAGCCTTGACTGCCCAGCGCCCTGTTCGACAGGGAAACCATCGTCACAGGATGAAGGAGATCTTTGAAATTGTGCCCCGGAACATGGAGAAAGCTGCTCAGGATCAAGCCAGGCATTACAATCTACGAAGGAGGCAATAGGGGACACGGTCTGGGCGAAGAAGCACCATTTGTCAAAGGCAGCCGAGGGTTTCGCGGCAAAGTTAGCGCCGATATGTGACGGACCGTACACGGTAATAGACTTCGTCTCACCAGTCATTTGTAGAATCCGCCACAAGGATGCACAAAAAGAACGAACCGTCCCGTCTGTGAGCTAAAGCATCAAACACAAGAACTTGGTACAGACAAGCAAGGACAACACGAGCAAGAGCTTTTCCATGCCATGCCGGGAAAACACGAAAAAAATGCGCACACACATAAACGGCCACAGTTAAATTTATTAGCATGCCAAGCCGGAAAAACACGAAAATGACGCGCACACACATAAACGGACACAAAAAAAAAAAAGGAAAACACACACATAAAATGCACTACAGATGGTCACGCAATCTGAAATGAGAGATATACATGAAAACCGGGGTCGCAGGGAAACAAACCACTTGCCAACTTGATGAGCCGAGCATAGTTATTGACCCCGGCCCCAAGGGCAGGAAAAGTCAACTCTGCAATCCTGGGCCAAGCTTTGAAGGAAAAAGAAAATAAGTAAACAAGAAATAGATAGGAAATTGCGCTTACCATATCATTGTGAGAAGTCACTATAAACAAGGGATGGGGGCGCTTCTTTTTATAGCGGCCGATGGGCACTCGACCATTCGGTGGGCACAGAATACTGGAAATATCAGCACAAAGAGTCACACTGTGGAACATCGATAACATCGGGTGACAACGCCACGTTGGGTCACGGAACCGATAACAACTGGAGACCGATCGGTTTGGCGGAGAGTGACCATACAACGGAAAGTCACACGGGAGAATATCGATAACACCGATAACAACTGGAGACCGATCGGTACGACGTAGAGTGACCATCCGACGGAGAAACACAAATCACGGAGATCGAGAAAGTTATCGGGGGAAACATCTGGGGCGGGAATTCAAAATCTACGTGGGAAACGTCTGGGGTGGGAGATTCTAAATCTGGACGGAGTATCAGCGCTGTGTAACTCAAGAAGGAGCTGTGGGAGTCGTGTGAACCATCTGGAGGAGTGAGTTCGAGGAGAAGATACGTTGACGGAAGGATGTCAATATTTGGAGGATACCAAGAAAGAGAGAACAACGAGTCTCTTTTGCGTTCCCGAAGTAAGGGGAGAATGTGAGGTGTTGAATAACTCCACACAAGTTAAGAAGCAAGCAGAGTAAGCGCATGCAAGCAGTGTCCTACCAGTTACCAGTTACGCGGCGAATTCGCCCGTAGTAACGGTAGTGCGGCGAGAGAGAGCGGTGCAGTGAGCACCAGACAAGGACAAGGAGAGTCGGAGAGGGACAGCAATAGAAGAGAGCGGCGAAGGGCCGTGTCCAGAAGGAAGTAACGGGACGGCAACGGACTTTGGACCCTGATATTGGTGCCGTGGCGCAGAGGGCGAAAGGTCGAACGGTAAAACCGTGGACTTTGGAAACAACGTGAAGGAGCATGTAACGCCGTGCGGAGTCATCAAGGAAACAAGATCGCTACGTCGAGACATTCCGGACTTAGAGCTAAAGTCTCCGAATTCATAGCTGAGGTCCTCAAGGCATCACACGGCTAAGTCCAGGCGCTTTGTCACAGCTTCTGTCGCGATTTGAGCTTGGCATCCCACCCGGCGTGTCCGACAGAGTTGAACAAATAGTCCTTCGACGAAGAACCGTGGGCTCAGAAGGAAAGTTGTCTACAACTAGCTGCCTGCCTACAAGGACTGCATTGGCGAACTCCGGGGTATGCCTGATCGTCCTGCAGAAACTGTACAAGGTCCTGGTGCGACTAGCCCGGAAGGACGCGCGTTTGTTCAGCTGGTGTCTCGAAAGGCGTATGCGTTGACAGCACAGCGATCCACCGCTAGAGTCCGAGAACGGCAGCTTACCGAGTCGCCAACAAGGAGCCGGTCGAAATACCTGGAGGCAGAACAAGGACAACGAGGACCTCAGGTCGACGAACAACGAGCGTCGTGCGAGCAGCATATACTTCGATTTCTTAAGCCTGCGGCAGAGAGGGTAGGGTGGAAGCGTTCGTTTAGAACTTTGCGTTTGACCCAGGGACTGCGTTGGCGGCTTCTGGCGTACGCCTCAACCGTCAGGTAGAAACTGAGACAGAGCAAGGGACAGGAGGCTGCGGCTGCGAAAGGCGTACGCCTTGAGAGCACAGTGCCTGTTCACCCTAGTCTGGGAACGGTGACGCATCCCTTATCCCTGTAACCGCCGAGTCAAAGGCAGCAGAAGACATCGTAAGCGAAACCGGCGAGGGAGACACCACTTCGCAGCCAGCACGATCCAGCGAGACGTTCAACGTGGGAATGAGACGACGGCAGAACATAGTTCTACATTATCAATACACCACCCAGGCCGAGGCTCAAGTCGGCGAATAAAAGATCACTGTATACTCCCAATCTTTCTGTGCGTTTTCACTGAGCAACAGAAGGGTCACGTATATATAAATTTGGTGGGACGAACCCTTACATCTTCTGAGCTAGCCGCACGACATTCGTAGCGAGCAGACAACAAAGAAAATCAGTTCGTACAGAAGCCAGCCCAACGGACGATCAACGCGTCTATCACGAAAATGATGGGCCGCTTAAAGAAGCTACAGCAGCTTGTCTGCAGACAGATAAGCGAATGCTCCAGAAGCACAACGAACTGCCGCTTCCAGCTAGACCCAAGAGAAGAAGGCCAACCAGAGACTCACACGACTTGCTAAGCATGCAAAATCCCTCCGATCCTCAGGAGGGTCCAAGAAGCCATGGAGCAGCGCTCTCCGGTTAAGCGGAGGTCACGGCGATGCAAGACATTATTGCAATCGAGATAACGGACATCGACGAGTCGACAACAGTCGAAGAAGTCCTGGAGGCTTTGTACTCCTCCCTGGTTGAGGACATACCAATAGAGGCTACACCCACAATGAAAAGCGCATTGCGAGGAACGCATTCCGCCGTGATTAGGCTGAAACTCAGCCTCGCCGAGCACCTTCTCAAATCGGGAAAATACGCATCGGATGGGTAGTCTGCAGAACCAGACGAAAAGTGGAAGTAAGGTATTGCGGAGCTGCCAGCTTGACCGACACCGCCAACTGCGCAGCAGATAGAACTAAGCTAAGCTAAGATAAGGGGCCGAGCACTCAAGAAATGACAGCGAAACAAATAACATCAGTGCGATATAAATTGGATAACCTGCGAACCTCTAATTGGTTAACCCAAATTGGCTTTTAACATAGTGACCTGTAGTTGGTTAACTTAAATTGGCTTTTAACAAGGCACTCTCCCAGCTTAGAGATGGTTAGGGTGCTGCAACTGAAACTTAATCACAGCTGAGCAGCACAGGACCTGCTTGTGCAAAAAAAAAACAGTCCTGGAGAAGAAGATAGACGTGGCTATCGTTAGTGAGCCTTACTCTTGGTTATAGATACTTAAAATTTTAATTTCTGTTAACATTTTCATGTATTCCTATTTCGATTTTTGAATTCTTCTTGGTCAAAGGTTTCGCTACCCTGGTATAATTTGGTATGAATTATAAAAATAACCAGAGAGGCCTATTTTCTCAGTGCACGGTTATAGCTTGCGATTTTCTATTATGTGACCAAGAAATTTTATACGTGTTTCAATAAAGCACAATCCTTTGTGCTTAACTCTAGGCCATATTCTTCACAATTTTTGTTCAATAATCCTCTCTTTCGTCGTTCGAAGGGATGATAATATCATCGATATAAAACAAGGCGATATCTCTTCGCGTGAGTGGTCGAAAAATGGCCTTAATATGGCCCTGGAAAACTGCTGGCGAGTTTGAAATTCCAATAGGTTTTTTTCTAAATTGGTATTGACCACTCTACGTCACAAACTATGTGTATTTGCAACATTTAGATGATTTGGTGTTGCCTCCCTTTTAGGTTTTCTTTTCTTTTGCTCTCAGTCGTTGGACGCTGTTGGAACGGCAAGCGCTCTAACGGTGATACTCATGTCTATCTCTATGTAAATCTCTTCTATTAGTAAAACATCGTTGAGGAGTTGCTTAGCACGGCAAAATCTAAAAGTTGTTACGCCCTTGACCTATTAATCTCTTGGTAGTGTGGAATTGGAGGCGCTAATGTAGTACGTCATTGATGGTATTGACGAAATGTCGGTAAACAAATCGATATTTGAGTGTGTTTGCGCACTTGGCGCTTGTATTTGAAGTTATTAGTTGTAGGGCGAGAGCGGAAGCCAATAAAGCTTTCGTCCGTTAGCTCTTGCAAATTCACCCGTCTCTCGCCACCGTAGCATAAGTTAGGTTCTAAGAGAAATTATTGAAATATTCAAGTGATCAATCGAAGGTCATCGTAGCTACTCCTTTTCGTCGTCGTGCTTTCGAAATAGATTCTTCACAAGTTTCGCAAATTTAAATCGTCTCGAACTACTGCGTTCACAAAGTTTTCGCGTTATTAATACAAAATAGTATTAAATTTTTCATGGTGACCCCGACGTGATTAGCAGTAGAGTTCGCGAGTTGTTTTATTTTTTTCGGTGAAAAAATTAAATTCACCAATATTTCGCCGCTGAAAATTTCGGCCGTTCCTTGTGTTGCCCAAGAAGTTTCTGCAAATTTAATTGCTTAATTTGCTGCTGCCGCCAAATGGCAGTAAAAAAGGAAGTTGCAATTATCAAGTCGGCCATCCAGGTATAGAGTGCTAAGAGTTGAAAGTTAATCTGTGGCGTTTTGTAATTTGTGTTTTGGCCCATCTTTCAACTTTTTTGATTCGTGTAAAAATCGGTAGATAGTGAGCATTCTAACCAAGAAATTAAAATTTGCATGTACTAACAACCAAAATTCTGCAATAAAAATAATATATAATAATGAATCGCTTTGGTCCATAAAGAAGCAAATAAAATACTCGTCGTCGACCCAATTAGTGCGAACTTCATTCCCCAATTTTTGTCGTAGTGAGCACCAATTTAGGGTATAAATAAATCAGCTGGAAAAAAGTGCGAATTTTGAAATGTGTAGTTCTCAAAAATTAGCGACAAAAACTTTCGCCGCATTTTGTCTGAACATTTTCCCGCACTTTTCAGAATTTTCCCGCGATTTTCCAATTTTCCCGCTTTTTCATACTTTTTGAGCGCCTTTCGGCATCAAGCTTATATATTCGTTGCCTTTAGTTATCGGTCAGTGTATCATTCTCCGTTAGCATTTGCCTAGAAAAAACCGCTAGCCGCGTACACATACACACGCACACCGACACCGCTGCCGCTAATTCGAATTATCTTTGGTCGTTTTCATTCTCGATCGCTGCAGCAGTGCAATTTTCGCTCTGCTTTAACGTTTGTTCGTTTTTTTCGGTACGCTTGAGCTTGAACGTTAGCTCCTTTATATAGGGTTTATATAAAAAATATAAAAACCCTATTCAGATATTTTTCGCTGTATTTCTCTCGGCACTTAGCTCCCCTACACTCAGTGTTGGGGTGTATCTAGGTACTTGTACCTAGGTATGTACCTAGGTAATTTTTTTCGGTATCTTTTACCTTACCTAGGTAAAAAAATATTTGGCTACCTTTTACCTTACCTAGGTACGAATTTTCGTTTTAGCTATGTAAGGTATTTAGGTACTTCCATACGTGTATGTAAATATTGTGCATATTAGAAATAGCCCTGCTTCACAGCAATGCAATCGAAAACTTAGAAATATGATAGTTCCACCACTTACTCACAGAGGTCTTTATGGTAAGAATGTAAAAACATTTTCCGTTGGAATTTGGTATAATGCTAAATTAGCAATGCCGTTGCTACCTAAGCAGTGCACTTTTATCGATGACATCGGTTCCTAGAAAACGCCACAACAAATCTTAAAATGAGCAAAGAAGGCGCAGAAAAAAAAGAGCTACCATTAATTTTAAATGGTACTTTCTTTTTACCGGACGGGAAGTGCAAACTGTGTTTGAACAAAACTATCAAATTTGATGAAAAGTCAACCGGCAACTTGCATAAACATCTGAAGGTAAGTGAACTGTGAAGGTGAATTTATAAATTAATTTTCGCGCGAAAAAATGCATGTGCGTAGACATGCACATGTGCTTTTGAACATACATATGTGCTTATTCATACATTTATGTGGTGCAGTCATCAATGTGAATATGACCATATGTATGTATTTATGTATAGATTGTGCCTATTTCATTAAAACATTTAAACAATCATAGCATGAAGCAGCACGATTCCCGCAATTTTTTTTTAATGCACCTTCGAATTATTTGAGTATGTGAACAAGCACATATTTATGTATGCATCATATATGTATGAATATGTGCTTATTGGAGTGTATGTTTAAATGTAAATGTGCATATCTATGCACATGCATTTTTTCGCGCGAAAATTATTTTCCATAAGTTTAAATAATCTAAAAGTGCATTTTAATAAGAAATTGGCGGATACATAAATACATACATATGGTCATAATTTTATGGACATTGATGGGGTTTGTCATTCTTTAACAATTAACAATATTTTTAAGCGGTTTTATTTTCCACCAAAAATGTAAATTTATTTTTTTTTATTAAACCACATTTTTATAATATATGTATGACTAAGCACATAATAATGTTTAAATTAAACAAGTATAATGAAGACATTAAAATATTATGAAACTTTTTTTCAAAGGGTTGACCCGAACAGTTATTCTTCGTATGAAGCTTTAAAAGCGAAAAATTCAAAAATAGAAGTGAAAATTTCCGGTGAGGCAAAAGATCGAAAATCCTGCTTCAGTATTCTTAACTCAGTCCAGGTAAACATAAAAAGATTTAAATATAACTTAATTTAATTAAATATATTTTAGCTATTGCAGGTTAATAATGAAATTTGTGACTACATTGTAACGGAAATGTTACCACTATGTCACGTCGAAAAAAGCAAGCTTCAGATCCCTTCTGTCAACAATATCAGGGCGATCTATTAATATACCGTGCCGGAAAACAATCAAGACAATTTTAGAGAAGCGCAGAGCCGAGTATGAGCAAAATTTGACGAATATTTTTAAAGAAGTGGCTTTTATTTGTACGACAGCTGACATCTGGAGCGCCAACAACAAAAGCTATTTTGGTGTCACCGGACATTATATTGATTCTACATTAGCTAGACGTTCACTTGTGCTCGCATGTAAACGAGTTCGTTTTTCTCATACCCATGAACTAATTGGAAAAACTTTGGCAGATGTTCAATACGGCTTAAAAGATTCTCAAATATCCGGCACTGTTTACCGACAATGCATCAAACTTTTGTAAAGCATTTAAATCTACAGCTTCGATAAATTTGCTGGTTCAAATGCTATAAAACCCGAATTTTTAGAGGAGTCTGAAATCGATGCTGTAGAGATTGACATTTGTAAAGATGATGAATATATTCTGCCAAAGCACTTTAGATGCGCTCTCACACGCTTAACTTAATGTCACAAAAGATGCAGAAAAGCAATTAGAGTCCATCTCATTCAAACGTTTGTATCATTCGTCTCTTGCAAAAGCGACGTCACTTTGGAATATTGTGAGCCGATCAACAGTTGCAGCAGACGAAGTTGAAAGCATTTTCCACCTTAAACTGATAGCCCCTTGTGCGACCAGGTGGAACTCTTTTCATGACAGCATTAGCCGTATTTTAGAAGTTAAGCATCATTTAAAAACTATATGTATTACTTTAAAGAAGCCTTGTTTCACAGCCACAGAAATAGAATTTTTGCAGGAAATGAATTCTGTTACCGATATTTTTGTAAAAGCAATTGATCTTTTGCAGGGTGAAAATCGTTGCTACCTGGGATATTTATTACCTACGTTACTTGGAATTACACACAAATTGGAACAGTTAACTAACTTAGAATTTGGCGACCCTCTATCAGATGCGCTTAAATCTGGCGTTTACAAGCGGTTTCCTTTCATTATTAACTTGACCTCCGATGAGGCCAAACCTTTTGTTTTGTCGACCATTACAATTCCAAAATTTAAATTAAAATGGATTCCAATTTTGGAGAAAAAAAATTTGAAAACATTTAAGGAGTGGCTAGTTGAAGAAACAAAAGAAGGCGAAGAACAATTTGTAAAAGATAGTGTTTTGACCAACGATTCAGAAGAGTTTTACACTTCAACTTCAGCTCTAAAGTCAAGGGAGGAAAAAGATTTTGAAAATTGTAAATTTGAACTCGATGTTTTAGCATATTTCAATGACACAGATAAAAACTTGACATCATTACAAAACTACAAAAGAATCCTACATGTTTTTTTAAAGTTTAATTCTGTTCTCCCGAGCTCAGCTCCGGTTGAACGCTTATTTAGCTGTGGTGGTCAAGTTCTTACCCCGAAAAGAAACCGGCTGGGGGACGAAATATTTGAAACGCTTGTTATGTTAAAAAAACACGAGTATTAATAAATCCAAGAAAAGAAACCAATGTGTCTAAGAAAAGGAAACCAATGTTACTTATGTTTATAAATCTCAGTATTTAAGAAAAGGAAACCAATGTTACTTATGTTTATAAATCTCAGTATCTCAGAAAAAGAAACCAATGTGACGATCTCAAAAAAAGAAACCAATGTGACTTATGTTTATAAATCTTTGTATCTCAGAAAAAGAAACCAATGATATATATGTTTATAGATCTGACGATCTCAAAAAAAGAAACCAATGTGACTTATGTTTATATCTTTGTATCTCAGAAAAAGAAACTGATAATATAAATTTCAAATTTAAAAATTTTTTAAGTTGTATTTTTACCTTTTACCTTAACCTAGGTACAGAAAAAATTGCATACCTTTTACCTTACCTAGGTACAAATATTTGCAACTACCTTTTACCTTACCGAGGTAAAAAAAAATGGTACCTGTCTCAACACTGCCTACACTGTGTGCGATCGGTATATAACTCGTAGATTTTTTTTATTAGATTATTTAACAAATAAATAATTTAATAAAAATAAATATTTAACACCTCTTCGATACCAGCAAAATAAATACAAATAAACGCAATGGCAAATAAGGATATCGAAGAGCTTAAACACCTACGAGATGTTTGCATGAAAAATATTAACCGAACTTATCGCCTTTTAAATTATCAATAAATCCGTTCGAGCTTAAGTGTCGATTAGAGATTCTAAATACGCACATTGAAAATGCTTAACTTTTGCAAAACCAAATAGAAGTGAAAAATACAAAAGATGTATACCGCGAAGAGTTGGAAGAGAGGGCCGTAATTACAAGTCATTGCTGATTTCGATTTTAAATAAATGCAAACAAAGTAATATCGAGAAATCCGCTCCGCCAGTAATTCGCCCGCCTCAATGCAGTCTGCCGAGCGTTGCTCTCCCAACTTTTAGCGGAAAGCACTCCGAATTTAAAAATTTAATAAGCCTTTTAGAAACTTTCGTTGACAAAGATGACACTTTACACGATATTAAAAAATTCAATCGTATAATTTCGTGTTAGCTGGAGACGCTTAGGGCCTTTTAATTCACTGCTGAAAATTAACCCAAAGCCCTTTCTAGTTTAAAGAGGGTTTACGAAAATGATTGTTTAATTTTTTTGACAACATATCGACACTTTTTAATTTGCAAAAATTTCCCAGCCTTCAGCTACAGCCTTGAGAACCCTCATAGACACGGTCACAGCCTTGTATGACTCCTTGTTGTTACTAATTACTAATGCTATTGGGAGCGAGTGTGAGGCGGCCCTCAAAAGGCGATACCAACACATGGTAGCGGAAGAGGATTCCAAGCCCAAAACTGTTCAGCAGACCCAATCTAACCCTATGAGGAATGGAAATAGGAGTTTTACGTTTGTCGCTGCCAGGAACGACTCTGTTCAATGCGTGTATTGCAACTCAGCTGAATATCAGATTGGAAACTGCGCTTCCTTCGCAGCCCTAACAGTTCAGCAAAGATTCGATTTAGTTAAAAACAGACAGTTGTCGACCGATTTTTGGGTTATGAGAAATATTTGTGGTTATCATCCGGATCAAGTGGTGAACACCAGCGGGTGGAGGGTGCCTGAAAATATTCAGTTGGCAGATCAATTCTTCTTCAAGCCCAAAAAAATAGATATGCTTATCGGCGCTGATACGTTCTTTGAACTTTTATCTATTGGCCAAATAAAGCAGGGGCCTGAACTCCCAATCTTACAAAAGACAGTTCTCGGCTGGATAGTTTCAGGGAGATGTGCATCTGAAAATAATGTAAAGGCTGAAAAAAAAAGGATGAAGCGTTGGAGTCAATTGACACAACCCTGCAGAAATTTTGGTCTGTGGAGGACTTGCCGCCCAAGGCTAAAGTCCATACTCCTGAGCAACAACTCTGTCAACAACACTTTGAGATACTCAAAGAGTGTCGTCCGGCAGATTTTCGGTTCGTTTGCCGTTTAAATCTGACACAAATACTCTTGGTTCGTCATACGAAGTTGCGAAACGTAGATTTTTGTCAAAGGACCCTTCGCTGAAGAAGATGTATCTTGAATTCATGGAGGAATATGTATCAATTGGCCACATGTCCTCAACCAATGACAAAATTCCGAATACTCAACACTATTTCATTCCGTACCAATGCGTTTTACGGCCACAAAGTACTTCAACTAAGTTGAGAGTAGTTTTCGATGCATCGAGCCGTACTTCTACGCAGGTAGCGTTGAATGACATCTTGATGGTAGGCCCAACTATTCAAGAGGAGCTGTACTCGACTCTGCTTCGGTTTAGATTGCATAAGTTTGCCCTTGCGGCCGACATCAAAAAGATGTATCGCCAAGTGATGGTGGACGAAGCTGATCGTAACTTCCAGCTCATAGTATGGAGACGAGTTGAACACTGTTACATATGGAACTTCGCCAGCACCCTTTTTGGCGATTCGGTGTTTAATGCGGCTAGGAGAGATGGCGAAAGCAACTCATCCAAAAGCCGCAAAGGTTATTCAGAATGATTTTTATGTTGACGATTTGTTGACTGGCGCCGGATGCGTTGAGGACCTGCAAAGCCTTCGAGACGAAGTTTCTCAGGTCTTGCAAGAGGCAGGCTTTGAATTGGCAAATCGAAAGTAGCTGTGTGCAGCTCACCTTTTAGCAGATCTCTATAATCGTGTCAGGCTATTGCTAAATTGTCTCATTGAGAATTTTTTCCTGTGGACAGACTGCACTGGATCAAATCCCATCCCTCGTCGTTTTCGGTTTTTGTTGCGAACCGGGTTGCAGAAATTCAGAAGTGGTCGGAGAAAGCAATTTGGAGACACGTTCCCACGAAAGTCAACCCAGCAGATATAGTGTCCCGAGGTTGTGACGTAGAGGAGCTTACAACGTCCATTTGGTTCGGTGGGCCTTCGTTCTTGCTAGACTCAGAAAATAATTGGCCTGTAAATAAACATTTCGAACTGCCGGTCGATGTAATGTCGATGGAGCTATGCAAATCGGCAATAGCTCTCGTAGTCAGCCCAGAGCCAAATTATGTGCTTCAGAAAAGTCTTTTTCGTCGCACCTGAAGCTTCTGAGAGTGTTCGTGTGGGTTTTTCGTTTTATTCAAAGGTGCAGATAGGTGTCGAAGCCCTTTGAAAAAAGTATTTCGCCAAGAGAACTGGATTTCGCTTTTGAGAAAATTGCCGAAGTTATCCAATTTCGGAGAAAATTCAAAATTCGTAGAAATAAACCGGCAGCAACGAATATTCAAAATCCCTATTCTTCAGGAAAATAAATTATATTGGTGCTCCTCGACATTCCTACGAGTTGGGGGTCGGTTATTGAATGCTCCTATCCCGTACGAAGCCAAATTCCCGTTGTTGCTGTCTAAAAGCACACAGTTCGTCAGATCCTATGTGTCATACCTGCACGTTACGAATTGTCACGCTGGCCCACGAGCTCCAGTTAATGCTCAAGAAGTCTGCCGACGAACAGTTCGGTCGTGCATGCGCTGCTTGCGCTGCAAGCCACAACTCTTGACGCAAATTATGGGAAACTTGCCAGCAGATAGACTTCGAGCTCTCCGCCCGTTCAACATTTGTGGCGTTGATTTTTGTGGTTCCTTCAGCCCATCGTATCGTATCCGTGGTAAGCCACCGTACAAGTCGTACGTGGCCTTGTTCGTCTGTTTGCATCTAAAGCGGTCCACTTAGAATTAGTGTCTGACCTTACCACTGATACGTTCTTGTTGGCATTTCAAAGGTTCGTGAGTCGTCGCGGTATTCCGGAGAAGGTGTGGTGCCACATGATAGAGTTCCGAGCCCGTCTGGAGGAGCAGGGGGGCGGTATCAAAACATTCGAACCAAAAAATGGATGCGAGTTTGCGTTCATACCGCCCAGAGCACCGCACTTCGGCGGACTATGGAAGGCAGGTGTGAAGTCTGCAAAGCATTTGTTCCTTCGGACGGTAGGCCAAGACCTCTTGACCGCGGAGGAGCTCGGAACTGTGCTCACCAGCGTGGAGGCTCTGCTCAACTCCAGGCCCCTCGGAGCTATAAGCAGCGACCCGAACGACGGCGAAGCCCTGACTTCCGGTCATCTACTCATCGGCGACCCTCTTCTGGCCCCACCATCAGCAGCGCTCCCGGACCAGATCAGCCTGACCTGCTTGCGACGATGGCGAGTCGACGTTTTGGCAGCGATGGTCCCGGGAGTACATCTCCAGCCTCCAGCAGCGGTCCAAGTGGCACCAGGGGGAGCCCAACATAGTCGTGGGAGCGCTCGTCGTCGTCGCAGAAGACAACCTTCCGCCCCAGCAGTGGAGGATAGGACGAGTGGTAGCGGTGCACGCCGGCACCGATGGCAAGGTTCGCGTGGCGGACGTCAGGACGCAGGACGGGAAGTATCGGCGAGCTGTCCACCGACTGGCCCTGTTGACCGTTCTGGGCTGAAGGACGTAGTCGCTTCAGAGGAGGCGGTGTTTGCGCTCTTGGCGCTTCTATATTAAATCATTAGTTGTAGGGCGAGAGCGGGAGCCAATAAAAGCTTTCGTCCGTTCGCTCTTGCGAATTCGGCCCGTCTCTCGCCACCGTAGCATAAGTTATGTTGTAAGACAAATTATTGAAATATTAGAGTTAGTGATCAATCGAACGTCATTGTAACCACTCCTTTTCGTCGTCGTGCTTTCGAAATACTGCAGTCTCGAACTACTGCAGTCACAAGTTTCGCGTTGTAAATACAAAACAGTATTAAATTTTCATATAGCCCGTATCATGCTAGTACAGAACCTCCTCGAGGTGCCCCTCTAGTCATGCCATCCAAGCTGGAACCTTTGATTTTAGGATTAGACTTCCTTTGTAGTATCGGCGAAGCTGCGACTTTCATCAAGATCCAACCCGGTTGAGCTGCGAAGCATGGGCTGCAACAAGGAAAGACGGGCAACAATATCCCTCGGGAGCAACTACGCCGAACATATCACAAACCAGTGACAAGCTTGCCCTGAGCCCACGGTATCACCAGAACCAGGACACGACGATGAACCAGGAAAGCCTGAAAACCTTTGATTTTAGGATTAGACTTCTTTTGTAGTATCGGCACGACACTGCGCTGCGGAGCGGCGAAGCTGCGACTTTCATCAAGATCCAGCCCGGTTGAGCTGCGAAGCAAGCTGCAACAAGATATGACGGGTAACAATATCCCTCGGAAGCAACTACGGCGGACATATCATAAACCAGAGACAAGCTGGCCCTGATCCCACGCTATCACCAGAACCAGGACACGACGATGAACCAGGAAAGCCTGTGAACCTTTGATTTTAGGATTAGACTTCCTTTGCAGTATCGGCACGACACTGCGCTGTGGAGCGGCGAAGCTGCGACTTTCATCAAGATCCAACACGGTTGAGCTGCGAATCATGGGCTGCAACAAGGAAATACCGTTAACAATATTTTTTTCGAGAGCAACTACTAAGCCAGAGACACGCAGGCCCTGATCCCACGCTATCACCAGAACTAAGACACGACGATGAACCAGGAAAGCCTTTCACACACCAGGAACACGCAAAGCAAGCACACACGTGCGTATCGGAACTATCCGAATCACCAGAACCCACAGGAACCCAGGAGACTCAGTTACACATGGCAAAAAAAGACTCAGTTACACATGGCAAAAAAAGCATAAGAAGAAGCGACCTTAAATCCCCGGAGTCAACCAGCACGGATCATAGAGACAGAACCCCCAGACGCAAAGCAGGCAGTGGTACCAAGCAACAATGTTAAAACCACGGCAGAAGACACGGAGACAGCATCACGGGAGCCACTGCCGTTAAGCGAACGACAGGAAAGGCAGATACAATACTTTCTTAGCTTCCAGCTTGAGAAATTCGGGGGAATGACAGGCGTAGCGATGACAAGCCGTGTAAACAAAGATACTTTCCCAAATACCCTGTCATGCAGTAGGTAACTAATCAACAGGTAAACGAACTACTTGCCTAGAATTTACCACGTTTTACAGAGACTCAGAAACGTGATGTTTACCTCAACGTTGGCCCGGATAATGAGCCGAATGCCTTCGCCTATTAAGACGACATAATCGTCATCGGGGCTAGCTAGGAGAAGCACATGGCTAATCTCTGTCAGGTTTTTGAACTGCTCAGAGAAGCCAACTTGCGTATTAAGCAAGAAGAATGCTTTTTCTTCCAGCAATAACTAACGTTCCTAGGACATGTCATTAAAACATGTCATCAAAACATTCAAACAAACCCAGAGAAGGTCGCCACGGTGCTAAATCTAAACCCACCAGAAAACATTCGGGAACTACGAAGTTGTTAAGGGATGACCTCCTGGTACCGGAGATTTGTGCCTAACTTTGCATCAGTGGTCCGACTTACCATCTACGAAAGAACCAGAGGAGAACCTGGCATTCGACCGGCTGAAGGAACTTTTAACAGATGCACGCTGCCTAGCATGTCCAGATTTTACTGAGAAATTGAATCTTTAAACCGATGGTAGTAAATACGGACTAGGCGGCGTTTTGACACAGACAATCAACGAACAGGAACGAGTGATAACTTACGTGAGTCGCAAACTAGACTCTGCAGAGCTCAACTAACTCACCAATGGAAAAGGCATGCTTGGCGATCGTCTGGGGAATTCGCAAGATCAAACGCGACGTCGAAGGATACCGTTTTAAACGTAATCACCAATCACTTAAAGCTTAAATGGCTGGACCATATACAGAACCCCACGGGAAGAATAGGTAGAGGGAAATAAAACGTAGTTGCCGACGCTCTGTCTCGACAGCCGCTAGAAAGACTCCAGCGGATCACGACACAAAACCATCAGTGCAAGTGGATTCAACGCAAACTACAGGACATCAAGGATAACCCACAGAAGTTTCCCGATTACGTCATCGACGACTAGGAAATATAATGGAAACTATGTGTGCCAAGCGAGCATCGCCAACGAATTTTACAAGAATGCCACGACGCACCCACAGCAGACCATTCTCCTTATTTCTCAGAAATATAACTGGCCTGGCATGTTCCGCGAATGTTCCTATGTACGAAAATGTTTTTTATGTCACAAGTTTAAAGCAGACCAACGAAGACAAGCTGTCATGATGCTCACGAGACAGGTCGAGGAACCATTTGCAGTACTATGTGCAGACTTCGTAGGCCCGCTGCCCCGTTCCAAGCAAGGGAAAAACATGTTACTTGTCTTTTTCGATGCTTTCACTAAATGGATTGAACTTATCCCGATAATGGCACCTAATTTTCAGCAAAGCGTTTCGAACTTTTCTATCAGGCATAGGCGTAAAACTCCAATTACAGTACCCTACTGCCCCCGCAAAAACCCCACCAAAAGGGCGAACAGCACGATCAGGACGTTGATCTCGCAGTACTAAGGCGACCACCAGAACACATCAGCTTGCGAGGGATTCACGCCTAAATTAGCGCAAAAGTTTGATGGACCACATAAAGTCCATCCATATAAAGTCCATCCTCTAGAGGAAACAGCGAATCCGAAGACGATGACCCCGAAGAGGCAAGAAACCCATGTCTTCTCGTTTCAACCAAAAGGAGACGACAAGACGACGCCAAGTATCAACCACTAAACAATGCTTACAACCATTGTTAGCTTTTAAGACTTTGTACACCGATAGGACATTCGTTAGCTGCTGCCCGACTTTAATATTACATATATTACATAAAAGGTGAGTTCCAAAGTAAACAGGACATTTTGAATCTAGCGCCATCTATATGTCAACAGGTGCGTTAGAATCTGCTATCGTTTATATCGCAAAGATGGAAGATGGAAAAATCACATTTTAACCATCAACCATTCCCCGTATTCACCTGAAGTGGCACCGTGCGACTTCTACCTTTTCGGAAAAATGCACTTGCCGATGAAAGGAAAGCGTTATGCAGACGTAGAGGCTATTCAAACTCACCTTGTATATATATAATCTTATCCTAAGCTAGATACACCCTAATTATAAATATTCTGCAGGAAGCTACCATGGACCAAGTGATTTTCGACACCGACAGTGACGCCACTTCGCCACGAGCTCCTTTGCAGGACGGGATACCCAAAGCGTACGCAGACGAAGCCACCACATGCCAGGTCATCTAGTGAGTCGGACGCAGCTCACGAACGCGCAACGCCAGCCCTCCTCATTACGATGAGGGAATTTATCACCCTCGCTCTCATGGGCTCAGACCCAGGCGTTTGACCCAGGGACTGCGTTGGCGGCTTCCGGCGTACGCCTGAACCGATAGGCAGAAACTGAGCCGACGTCCGGTGCGACCGGCCGGGAGCAAGGGACAGGAGGCTGCGGCTGCGAAAGGCGTACGCCTTGGGAGCACAGTGCCTGTTCACCCTAGTCTGGGAACGATGACGCATCATTAAGCCCTGTACTCCCGCCGAGCCAAAGGCAACAGAAGGCATAGCGAGCGAAATCGGCGAGAGAGACACCGCTTCGCACCGATCACAACCCAGCGCGACGTTCAACGTGGGAAGGAGCCGACGGCGGAAAATAAAATATCATTGTATATTCGCAATCTTTCTGTGCGTTTTCACTGATCAATAAGGCGGTCACGCTATATAAATTTGGTGGGACGAACACTAACATCTTCTGAGCTAGCCGCACGACACTCGTAGCGAGCGGATAAACAAAGAAAATCAGTTCGTTACACAGTGACAGTGACGCCACTTCGCCACGAGCTCCGTCGCGGGACGGGATACCCAAAGCGTACGCAAACGAATGAGGGAATATCGACTCCACCGTGCGCCACTGTCAGCCCTCCGCTGCTCACTGGGCATTCACCCACCGGTCTGGCGAGTCAGTCAGAGCGCGCACACTCCGCTCCTGACGCCGCCGTGGACCTGAGACCCTCACCAAAGGACCCCCAGGCAGCTTACTGCTCCGCGTTCCACGCTGAAGCACCGGTCATCCACGACACCCTTTCCTCAAATGGCACCCACGCCGCTTTCAACCAGCTACCCGCTACCATCAGGATGCTGCGAGCTGAAAGCACCTATGCCGTCATCTGGATCACGCGAGATCGTCCTGCACGGCCAGTGGAAAGTGCATGGTCTAGTCGTCCCAATCCAGCGACTCCGACGAAGACAACGTCGCCATATTTCGACGCAGCCAGCAATCCGAACAGAAGCAGATAGTGGGGACCATCAAGAGGACCATCCGTGACCGAACTCCTTCGGACACCAGCGCCAACGCACTAGAGCTGGCGATCTCCGACGAGGCAATGGACGCCTTGATGGCTCAACTCCCACCAGAGGTCGAGAGCATGGTGCTGGACTGGATGACGGAACCGCTGGACGACATCCGTCTAGACCTTCTGGAGAAGTGGTCCTGCGACACGCCTGATGGGAGAATCCCCACCGGCGTCGCAGAAATCGTTCAAGCATGAGCGCTGCAGGCCAGGTCCAGACGGCGGTACCGACTCTAACGCCCCGAGAGAAGATACAGGGTCACCAGTCGAACAAACGGCACCATAAGGATCCTTTTCGACCAACCGAAATAGGAAGGGGGCACACAAGTTTCCTTTAGTTCTTTAGTTACGTTACTATGTTATAAGATATTATGATTAGGTTATTAATATAAAAGAAACATCCACGGAGTATTTTGTTGTTATACTAGTTCTAAGGGCGCCTGTGAAACCAATATCCGTTAATTAGACTTAAATCTAAGCTTAAGAGTTGCCATTTACTTCGCGCCTTGACCAACATCACCAGATCGCGACGCTGTCAAACCGCCACATTGACAGACCACTATCGATAGTCGTAGTGGGTACTCGATACTTGAAGGGGTGGCAACCTAGAAATAATCGATGACGGATAACGATCGCTATCCTTCGCTCTCTTGGTTCCCGGTCAGCGACAGGGAACAGACGTGTGCTCCGGAATTCGAAAAGTAAAAATCACGTGGCTCGGATACAGCCTGCTTGGCTTAAACATTTAAGAACTCGGTGCAGCAGCGGGGAAACAAGCCAGGTCTAGTGAGAATAAGTGAATCCTTATGTTTAATCACCTAAACCCCAGAGTGTTTCTTAATTATGTAGTTATCTAGAAAGTAACTGTTTGCGCAATTGGCGCTTGGATTTGAAATCTCTAGTTGTAGGGCGAGAGCGGGAGCCAATAAATCTTTCGTCCGATCGCTCTTGCGAATTCTCCCCGTCTCTCGCCACCGTACATAAGTTAGGTTCTAAGAGAAGTTATTGAAATATAAAAGTTAGGGACCAATCGAACGTCATCGTATCCACTCCTTTTCGTCGTCGCTTTCGAAATAGTTTGTTCACAAGTTTCGCAAATTAAAATCGTCTTGAACTACTGCAGTTACAAGTTTTCGCGTTGTTAATATAAAACAGTATTAAATTTTCATGGGGACCCCGACGTGATAGCAGTAGAGTTCGCGAGTTGTTTTATTTTTTTCGGTGAAAAAATTAAATTCACCAATATTTCGCCGCTGAAAATTTCGGCCGTTCCTTGTGTTGCCCAAGACGTTTCTGCAAATTTAATTGCTTAATTTGCTGCTGCCGCCAAATGGAAGTAAAAAAGGAAGTTGCAATTATCAAGTCGGCCATCCAGGTATAGAGTGCTAAGAGTTGAAAGTTAATCTGTGGCGTTTTGTAATTTGTGTTTTGGCCCATCTTTCAACTTTTTTGATTCGTGTAAAAATCGGTAGATAGTGAGCATTCTAACAAAAAAAATAAAAATTTGCATGTACTAACAACCAAAATTCTGCAATAAAAATAATATATTTCGAATTATATGTGAATCGCTTTGGTCCATAAAGAAGCAAATAAAATACTCGTCGTCGACCCAATTAGTGCGAACTTCATTCCCCAATTTTTGTCGTAGTGAGCACCAATTTAGGGTATAAATAAATCAGCTGGAAAAAAGTGCGAATTTTGAAATGTGTAGTTCTCAAAAATTAGCGACAAAAACTTTCGCCGCATTTTGTCTGAACATTTTCCCGCACTTTTCAGAAATTTCCCGCGATTTTCCAATTTTCCCGCTCTTTTCATACTTTTTGAGCGCCTTTCGGCATCAAACTTATATATTCGTTGCCTTTAGTTATCGGTCAGTGTATCATTCTCCGTTAGCATTTGCCTAGAAAAAACCGCTAGCCGCGTACACATACACACGCACACAGACACCGCTGCCGCTAATTCGAATTATCTTTGGTCGTTTTCATTCTCGATCGCTGCAGCAGTGCAATTTTCGCTCTGCTTTAACGTTTGTTCGTTTTTTCGGTACGCTTGAGCTTGAACGTTAGCTCCTTTATATAGGGTTTATATAAAAATATAAAAACCCTATTCAGATATTTTTCGCTGTAGCTTAGCACTTAGCTCCCCTACACTGTGTGCGATCGGTATATAACTCGTAGATTTTTTTTATTAGATTATTTAACAAATAAATAATTTAATAAAAATAAATATTTAACACCTCTTCGATACCAACAAAATAAATACAAATAAACGCAATGGCAAAAAAGGATATCGAAGAGCTTAAACACCTACGAGATGTTTGCATGAAAAATATTAACCGAACTTATCGCCTTTTAAATTATCAGTAAATCCGGTCGAGCTTAAGTGTCGATTAGAGATTCTAAATACGCACATTGAAAATGCTTAACTTTTGCAAAACCAAATAGAAGTGAAAGATACAGAAGATGTATACCGCGAAGAGTTGGAAGAGAGGGCCGTAATGACAAAGTCATTGCTGATTTCGATTTTAAATAAATGCAAACAAAGTAATATCGAGAAATCCGCTCCGCCAGTAATTCGCCCGCCTCAATGCCGTCTGCCGAGCGTTGCTCTCCCAACTTTTAGAGGAAAACACTCCGAATTTAAAAATTTAATAAGCCTTTTAGAAACTTTCGTTGACAAAGATGACACTTTACACGACATTGAAAAATTAAAGTTTAAAGTTTAAAGCGGGTTTACGATAATGATTGTTTAATTTTTTTGACAACATATCGACACTTTTTAATTTGCAAAAAATTCCCCAGCCTTCAGCTGGAAACAACGCGGGGTTCAGCCTGCGTGGCTTAAACATTTAAAAAGTCGGTGCAGCAGCAGGGAAACAAGCCAGGTCAAGTGAGAATAAAGTGAATCCTTATGTTTAATCACCTAAGCCCCAGTGTATTTCTTAATTACGTAGTTATCTAGAAAGTAACCCTAACCCTTCCTTTGCCAGTATTTAGTATCCCTCAGTTGTGACTACGACTATTCCTGGGTAATCCATAGAACGTTGGCGTGCCCCTGTTGGAGATATCTCCGATCTTTGCCCGTAGTAATTGATCCCCGATCCTTGCCAGTATTTATTATCCCTCAGGCGTGGCTACGACCATTCCTGGCTAATCCAAAGGACGTTGGCATGCCCCTATTGGACATATTCCCGATCCTTACCCGTAGTTATTGAACCCCGATCACTGCCTCTCGCTCCCCTCACCGCGGGCTGACCGGAGTACAATTGACTAAAAACCCGCGATCGCGTAATCCTTTTGTAAACAAGTTCCCCTGTAAATTACAAGTTTATTGTGAGGCTTATCCCGGCCAGAGAAACATCGTTACAAAACAGAACATTAAGCAAGCGGGAGGTTAATCATTCTACTTGAGCTAGTTGAAAAAAGCGGACGTGTTCTGTGAATATATAAGTAAACCGTGTTATTTAAGTTCAAGCTTTCGTCCTTCATAAGATGTTAATATTTTGTTGCCCATTATTTGAATAGATTCTATTAAAATCGTATCAAAGATTAAGTATACCGGTTTCCTGGTCAAACTTTTGGAAGATCTGACCTAAGTAAAGAGTTGTTTTGGTGTACATATCGCTAATTTCTGGCTTTTATTCATTGGAGTTGCGAACAAAACGGGAAAAAAAGCGAGGCTTAAATGTAAAGGAAATATTTCTTACCATTTAAAGATAACAACTGAAAATTTGCGGAATAAACCAGTATAATAAACTGTAACGCGTCGTTCCACGAGGCACACAAGTTTCATTTAGTTCTTTAGTTACGTTACTACGTTATAAGATATAATGATTAGGTAATTAATATAAGAGAAACATCCATGCAGTATTTTGATGTTATACTACTTCTAAGGGCGCCTGTAAAACCAATATACGTTAATAAGATTTAAATCTAAGCCTAAGAGATGCCATTTACTTCGCGCCTTGACCAACGTCACCAGATCGCAAGACCTTGCCAAGTCGCGACGCTCTCAAACCGCCACGTTGACAGACCATTTTCGATAGTCGTAGTGGGTACTCGATACTTGAAGGGGTGGCAACCTAGAAAGAATCGATGACCGGGAAGGATCGCTATCGTTCGCTCTCTTGGTTCCCGGTCAGTGACAGGAAGCAGACTTGTGCTCCGGAATTCGTAAAGTAAAAATTACGTGGCTCCTACACAAACGCGGAGTTCTGCCTGCGTGGCTTAAACATTTAAGAACTCTGTGCAGCAGCAGTGAAACAAGCTAGGACAAGTGAGAATAAAGTGAATCCTTATGTTTATCTCCTTAACCCTAGTGTATTTCTTAAATACGTAGTTATCTAGAAAAAAGCCTTTCCTTTGCTAGTATTTAGTAGCGTGGCTACGACCATTCCAGGGTAATCCAGAGAACGTTATAGTGCTGCTGTTGGACATATCCCCGATCCTTGCCCGTAGTTATTGATATCCCTCAGGCGTGGCTAAGTAGAAAGCCCACGAGCTAACGGCGCAGTACCCACAAGTAAACCGAGCGAGTGCACAAAGTAAACCGAGCGAGTGCATAAAGTCAACCAGTGGAAAAAATATACATGACAAGAGGAAAATAAACCAGTGGCAAATCAGTAAAGCATCCAACAAAAAAAAAAGTGAAACACACACAAAAAATACACTGAGAAAAAAATAATTATAACCTAATAAATTAACACTGAAGTGATATACACTGGAAAAAAAATTTGTACATCAATAAAGTAACACCGAAGTGAAATACACTGGGAAAAAAATACAACGGCGAAGGAGCAAATATAACGGCGAACAGCAAAGACGCAGCAACCAATCCTGGTGTGTCTGTTCCAATTAGACTTCAGAATCCTGGGATAGGGACAATTTGGATATATTCCCGTCGCAAGGAGGAATTATTAGCCTTCGCAGTAGAGATTTGGGTTGCGTCAGGGGCCGCGTCGAGGAGCTTCAGAAAAATTTCGCCACCTTCGTCAAGCACTCGAACTGACGCAGTCTGGGCAAAACTAGAGGCCCTGAAAATGCATTTTTCTTCACGCGCCGCAAGCCCAAACCCCTGAGAAGAGAAAGACAACAATGCCGACGAAAAGGCCTCCGTGTCAAATGCAATTATTAATAGAAATATGCACTCACTGCTCCTCCCCGATAAAAGTCTTATACACGATCCACAAGGAGTCCCGGTGATCGAAGTCCCTCGTAGTTTTAAATGCACCCGCAAGTGGGAACTACAATTTGATAGCCGAGAGTCGCGCAATTTCCTACGGCATCGAATTGTTGACACTTGCTTGAGCAATGGCTGAGCTTTTGACCGACTGGGCGGATAAATGGTTTCAGACCAGCCGGTTTCAAGGGGCGGACTGGATGACCTTCGTGAGGAATTTTAAGAATTATTTTGACCTCCACGGTACCTCCAACGGCTAGACGATAGGATAAGGGGGCGAGACCAGCAGGACGGAGAAACCTTTAAGGACTTCGTGCTGGATCTTCGTTTACTTATGAGGCACGCGGGCTACACCGAACAACAGGAGCTCAACAGACTCTAGAAGAACACTGCACCGGAGTATCAAATGTACATACGCCGCCACGAATTCAAAACAATCGGAGAACTTACCCAGCTTGCCACAGAATTTAAAACCGTTAAACAACGTAGCCAAAGCCGGGAGAGTTCCCGCAGAACTCCAATTTCAACCACTCGCGCTACGCCTCAGACATTCAGGGAACACTCAGGCCTCTCCCAATCGCTTGGGAAACTCAAATGGATTATCTCATTATCGGAAAGAATTGATCAGAGGAAAATATTTCTGTTGGGATTGTGGTCGACAAGAAATTCGCACTATCGACTGTTGCCGTAATATGCAGCCGGGAAACGGACCGAGTCCTCGCGTCGTGCGGGGACCAGCGATGCATGGAACACCCTGTAACCGCTCCCGTCAGAGTAAAAGACGGAAAGATAGTGGCTACGGTAAGAATTGGAGGGCAGCCAGCCTGGCCACAATTGACACCGGGGCATCCCATGCACCCCATGCACCCCATGCTGGAACCTTTAATTTTAGGATAAGACTTCCATTGTAGTATCATCACGACACTGCGCTGCGGAGCGTCGAAGCTGCAAATTTCATCAAGATCCAACCCGGCTGAGCTGCGAGGCATGGGCTGCAACAAGGAAACACGGGTTTCAATATCCCTCAAGAGCAACCGGACATTTCACAAACCAGAGACACGGTCGCCCTAATCCCACGCTATCACCTGAGCCAGGACACGATGATGAACAAGCACCGACGCGCGGATCGGAATCATCCGAATCACCAGGACCCACAGAAACACAGGAGCCCCAGTTACACATGGCAAAACAAGCACCGTGCCATTCTCAACACACACTACCAAACAGATGTAGAATTATCCGTCAACAATAAATTAAAAAGTTTGGGATTCAAAAATAACATACGCGACAACGTTGATTCACCTGTCATCCCGGGAGACCCTTGCACCAGCAAGGCCAAACCCCCCCCTCGCACTGCGCCTGCGGCAGCCTCGTTTTTCTGCCGGCCTGCGTGCTTGGCCCGCGATCCGCCGCGCCCTGCGATCGACTGCTGCCGATGATTACTTTTTGTTTTGTATTGTTCCCCAAAATTAAACGCTGGTATTTTTGTGTTGAGCCCACTTTATTGGACCCTGAAAACCTGCACCCGGCCCCCTGCTACCTTAATACGGTAGCGCGCCCCCTCCAGCCAACATGAGCTTGGCCCAGCGGCCCTTCCGGTTCCTCCCTCGCTGCCGCGGAGGTGGGCGCCGCCAGTCGATGGCCTCGAACGCCTCCAACATCCTGGCCTCCTCCTCAAACTCAACGGGCGCAGGCCACGTCCCCGTGACCGTCTGCTGCTTTCAACTTTCCCATGGCTGTGCTGCGTTAGCCTGTTCCCCACACTTTCCCAAATCTGCATTACGTTCGCGCAGACAGTATTAGAAACTACCATTCCGATTCCCATCGTCTGACCACTCTACTGAACACGTCACGATAGCATTTATCGATAGTGTGGTCCAGCATGGCTCGTTGTTGCCGTTGTCGTCATCGTTTTCGTCGTCCTAAGCTGCCAGGGCTGCATCGGTGTGACCGTTCATTAAGAATACTTTCTTGTACCCATCAATCGAACGCCTATAGTCCACGCGCCCCTGTGCCAAATTTTGTCATAACGCCAGCACCATTATGCCCATGCTGCCAGTGCCATGTCTCGTGGTGCTGAACTTGGACCGCGTGCCTCGGGAGACCCGTGCGACAGCAACACGCGTTGCGCCTGCGGCAGCCACGTTCTGCGATCCTTCCCTGCTTTCTCCGCCATCGGCTATGTAGCGTGTAACGTTCGACTAAAGTTCAAAGTACTTTAAATGTTTTCAAGGATCTGTATTGGCTCTGCACGCTTAATATTCCGGCTCTAGCTCGTCGGCTTGGGGGGTGGAGGTCTTGCTCGTACAGATCTTGATACTGTCTACGTATTACTATTAATAAAATCTGAATTGAGCGTGCATGCGACAATATCAAAAGATGAATAAATTTAGAAAAGAAGAGTTTTGAGAAATTAATAAAAGGGGACAGTGTAAAAGAAAGAGAGAGAAATTTGTTGTTTGCGACGCCGTAGCTGTAATTTGGCTCGCATATTGCCCCCCCCCCCCCTACCTATGACCACCTGGGATAAATACAATATAATACCAAAACAATAAAGTCAAGCAGTATCCATATCTCTGTTTATGAGTTTCATTGAATCCGTCAATAAATGAGCCAAACAATGTAGTGTTATACGCAAGATATACTTTTCGTACCTCATCACTAACAATGACAATGACTTCGTATCCGTTGGGCAGAACGGATATGCCTAGGCATATCTAATTGATCTTTTCCTCCGCAGGAATTTTGACTTTCAGAATGTTATTATTGTTTTGAATGTTTTTTAGTCCTGGATTGTAATTTTAGATAGCGCGTCGGCTATATGGTTGTTTTTTTCCGTTAAAAATGTTCTACAATGTTAGTTTCGGTCGGTTTTACTGTAAATGGTTTGACATATATGTATGGACGAAAATGATTTATTGCCCAATGGATAGCTGCTAATTCCTGTTCTATGGAGTTTTTGTTACTTTCTCCCTAAGTAAATAATTAAGATGCATATGCTACTGGTTCTACTATAGTTCTACTATGTTCATTCGAATTTGACATAATCTAGTTATGTGACGCGAGTAATCGGAAAAATTTTTTATAAAATGTCTGCAATAATTGCAAAATGCAACGAATTCTCTAGACTACATACCATGGAAACTATGTGTGCCAAGCGCGCATCGCCAACAAAGCAGGCCATTTGGGGGTACGGAAGACCATTCTTCGTGTCTCTCAGAAATATTATTGGCCTGGCATGTTTCGCGATGTCGGAGCATATGTACGAAAATGTTTCTTATTCCAAAAGTTTAAAGCAGACCAATGAAGGCAAGCTGGCATGATGCTCACGAGACAGGTCAGGGAACCATTTGCGGTACTATGTGCAGACTTCGTAGGCCCGCTGCCCCGTTCCAAGCAGGGGAACTACATGTTACCTGTCTTCTTGGATGCGTTCACGAAATGGATTAAACTGATCCCTCTGCGCAAAGCAACTTCCGCTTCTCTGATTCGAGCCTTTCGTGACCAAAAAGAAAATGGTGTGCGATAATGGCACCCAGTTTACTAGCAAAGAGTTACGAACTTTTCATGTATAGGCGTAGAGCTCTAAAAGACAGCACCAAGTAAAATGCTCTAATAATCTAAACTAATACTCATAGGATTCCCGATCCCGTTGACAACATACCAGTCGAACCGGACTCAGAGAGTAGCTTTTAAAAGCACATTATCTAACTTTGTTCACGTGACCTCAGGTGTTCCGCAAGGAAGCCACCTAGGAGTCCACTGTTTGGAATTTTCATAAATGAATTGCCTCAAGTAGTTGTCTCTTCTCATGTTATGATGCATGCTGACGACGTAAAACTTTATTTGCCGTTTTCTAAACCCAATTCCTAAGAACTTTTGCAAGCCGATCTGAATAATCTGCATTCTTGGTCCATCCAGAATTTGCTGTTTTTAATTAACTCGAATTGTAACTTTATGTCCTTTTATCGGAAGAGGCTTTTCCTCACTTCATTTTCGATTGGGTCGAATGATCTTGAACGGATAAATTTCGTAACAGACCTTGGAGTGTTGTTCAACCAAAACTTAAACTTCTCTGATAACATTGGCATTATAGTTAGTAAATCAAAATGGAATTTGAGGACCCCTATATCAAGAAACACTTATACATTTCCTTGGTACACCTATACCAAGAAACACTTATACATATCCTTGGTACCCCTATACCGAGAAACACTTATACATTTCCTTGTTATAAAGAGTACTTAAATGGTACACACTGTGCATATACCTCGCGCTCCCGCTTAAGAGGGCATAGCCTCTATAAGCATATACATAGCCATCTTTTGCCGCCGTCTGTGGGCAGCGCAGCGACGAGACATAGCCTTACTTAGAATTAAAAAAATAATGTAAAAATCAGAAAACTTATAAACGTTGGAGTCAAAAAGACTCGTGATATTTTAGAAAAAAGTTATTATATCCCTAGATCAACTACTTCACATCACCACCGGCATGCCTAAAGGTAACGGTCAAGTGGAAAGAATTCACAAAATTGTCTTACCCATGTTGAGCAAGATGTGCCAAGAATATCCTGCCAATTGGTATAGCCAGGTAGACAGAGTTCAACAGATAATAACAGCAGTCCACCTCGAACTACCAAGTATAGTCCTTTTTAAATTTTAACTGGACTCGATATGCGACGACGATGATTTGAGAAAGCTATTTGAAGACTTAGGTATAGAAGAGTTAATGACGAGCGAGAAGAGAAACGGGAAAAAGCTCAGGAAAACATAGAGAAAGTGCAGCAAGAGAACAGAAAGAACTTTAATGAGAAATGAAAGGTTGAAACTGATTATGCTATAGGGGAATTAGTAGCAATTAAGAGGACACAGTACGGCACAGGTATGAAACTTCGCCCTACACATTTTGGCCCGTACAAAATTACTCAACAACTTAATCACGGACGTTATGAGGTACAGAAAGAAGGCAACTAGAAGGAGCCAAAACATACTACAAAATGTAAAAATGGGGCTCATTCAGGGGCGAATGAAGATGCAGGATGGCCAATTGTGGGATAGGGATACTTTAGTTGATTTAGTTGCCCTCTATTCGTAGTTAATATGGGGACACACTGTTTTGAATTTAACAATAAATGCAATTGATGTCATCAGCCAGATTCGCAAGCAGCATTCCATCCCATGTTATCAGGTTGATCTATCACCATCACTCTCTTCCCTGAAAGGCCCATACCAAGAAATTGCGCCATAAATCAGTCGGTTGCGAAGATTTGTCGAAGGAAGGTCATGGTCCCCATAGATTGCGAAAGTCGTGAAACTTAATTTGTTCAGATTTAATTAAATAAACTCTTGTAAACTTTACACAAGTTTACTGATCCATCGGTGGAATACGTGTGCTGTCAGGAACGCCCGCAGGACAATCAGTAGGAATCGCAGGATCCTCAGTAGGAAACAAAAAGGAAGACATCCGGATCACCAGGAGGTGTAGCCACATCATGTTAAGTAAAAAAACCAAAAGTTCAACCAAAACAAAAGCAAAAAATTACCCAACTGGAAAGAACAATTTTAATAAAAATCTAAACGTAATATAAAATTTGAAATTTAAAATAATTATTTTGAGTTATTAAAATATTATTCATATACAATTTTCTCTGGCCGGGGTACAGATCTTAGCCAGATCCAGGAGTCCTTTACAAGAAATTTGTAAATCACCGAAACACCGGACTAGAGAGTTTCATTCAACGAGTGAATGAGTCGTTTGGGGGGTCACGCCCAAGGTTCTCATGGACGCCGGGAGAGAGAGTAATGTCGGAGTTGATCTCGTCGTATCTTGCTCCGGAGTTAAAAATCCAACGGGCTGGACCTTAGGGCGAGGCCAAGCCAGGCGAACGATTTCACGAGGGTGGGAACACCGAGTGATCTCACTGGTCATTTCCGCGATTGGGGCGCGCAAGTCGTTTTCCGGGACACTATTTCGCGAGAGTGGGACCGGTGGGTTACGTCACGCGCAAGTCGTTTTCCACGTGTCGGAGTCCAAAAATCCTCCGGGCTGGACCTTCGGGCGAGGCCAAGCCGGGACACTATTTTGCCAGAGTGGGAGCGGTGGGTGACGTCACGCGCAACTCGTTTTCCACGTATCGGAGGCCAAGCCGGGTAGAATTTGCCGGAGGTGGGGGGCTGAAGGGAAAAGGATGGCGGTATGATTGTCCAGACGGGCCGGGTGTCCGCGTACCGGTCGCATGCGCTAAGAGGAGGGAAACTGAGATACTGGACCAGAAGGGACGGGTGTCCACGTACAGGTCACAAATACTACGATGAGGGAAGCTAGGATACTAGACCACACGGGCCGGGTGTACGCGTACAGGTCACAAATACCACGAGGAGGGAAGCTAGGATACCAGACCAGACGGGCCGGGTGTCCGCGTACACGTCGCCAAAACTACTGGGAGGGAAGCTAGGTTACTTGACCAGACGGGCCGGGTGTCCGCGGGTACTCAGGCCCTCCCAATCGGTCGGGAAACGCAAACGTAAAGCTAAGACCCCGAAAACCTGCAGCAACTGAGGGGGACAAGGACATTTTAGCCGCGAGTGTAGGAACCATTGAGGCAGGGAACACTCTGAAACCTCTCCCATCAGAGTAGAAGATGGAAAGGTAGTGGCTACGAGAAGAATTGGAGAACAGACCAGCCGGGCCACTATTGATTACGGGGCGTCCCGCAATTTCGTAGGTCAGGAGTTTGCAGATGCAGTCGGTTTACCACATCAATTTAAAGAAATTCGAACCCAGATAAGTTTTGCCGATAATTCGATGATTGAAGTATCAAAGCTTTTCACAGCCCGGATCATGCATGTACAGGACCTCCTCGAGGTTCCGCTTCTAGTCATGCCATTAATGCTGGAACCTTTGATTTTAGGATTAAACTTACTTTGTAGTATCGGCACGATACTGCGCTGCGGAGCGGCGAAGCTGCGACTTTCATCAAGATCCAACCCGGTTGAGCTCCGAATCATGTGCTGCGACAAGGAAATACCGGTAACAGTACCCCTCGAGAGCAACTACTCCGGACATATCACAAACCAGAGACACGCTGGCCCTGATCCCACGCTATCATCAGAACCAGGACACGACGATGAACCAGGAAAGCCTGTCACACACCAGGAACACGCTGAACAAGCACACACGTGCCGATTGGAACCATCCGAATCACCAGGACCCACAGGAACCCATTGGACTCAGTTACTCAGTTGAATCCGCGGAGTCAACCAGCACGGATCATAGAGGCAGAACCCCCACAGCAACCAGACGCAAAGCAGGCAGTGGTACCAAGCAACAACGTAAAAACCACGTCAAAAGACACGGAGACAGCATCACGGGAGCCACTGCCGTTAAGCGAACGAAAGGAACGGCATATACAAAACTAACTTAGCTTCCAGCTTAAGAAATTCAAGGGAATGACAGGCATTGCGACTATAGCCCAACATAGAAGTAGAAGTGGAAAATATGAATAAAGCGTTGGTTAAACGTCTAAAAATCGCATATGCAAGTAGAAGTATCATCAAGTAGTTGCAAAAGTTTTTTATATACAATGTAGCACAGCATAGTAAAACGGGTGCAGCTCCAACTCAGCTGACGTACAATCGAACGATACGAGATAATATTCCGGGAACTGAGGATGTCTCGGATCAGGGTGTGGACTCAGAGGAATGAGAAAGAAAAATGTGCCAGATAAAAAAGGGAAGAATAAAGCAGATGCAGCTAGAAAAGCAGGAGATTAAAATGTTATTTTTCCCCAGAAGCTGATACCAACATTCGATCCAACGGTTTACGAAGTGACCAGCAGAGACTGGGATGTGGCCCAGGTAACTGGGAGGACGTATACCAGGAACGTCAGTCTGAGCAGAGCCAATCCCCGAAAAGGACTAGTAAGTAATCCCCAACCAAACCAATTGATGACGGCCCATCTCGTAAATGCCATAGGAAGGTCTCAAACTAGGTCTGGAAAAAAAGAAGAAATGTGGCCCATCTCGTAATTGCCACAGGAAGGTCTCCAACTACGTCTGGAAAAAAAAGAAGAAATGTGGGAACCCTGATCAGGATTGTAGCCCAAATCGGAATCCATAAACTCAACACAGCACGAGGTGGATAACGAGATAAGAAATTCAAGGGGAGTTGAAAAGAAGCAGTGAAAGCGTGCAGTTCAGGAGTTGAAATGAATAACTATTGTATTACTATAGTGTTGCACGCCCTCTATACAATCTTCAGATCAAATGGCGCAATGGCCCGGTAAATTGTGCGAATAGGCAAGAATATGGACATACAATATCATACTGTAAACTGCGCCTGGTGTGTGTAGTTTGTGGAGAGCTTCATAACTCCGCAAAATACTTACATGCAAAGATGAAAAAGTGCGGCAACTGCCCAGTTTAAAAGGAGTTAAAAAGTCCCACCCAAAATAAACAGTTGACAGTTTCCAGATCAAACCCTGAAGTCTTTTTCTCGAATGCAGCCAGATCCTCACTAGGACCCATAAACTCTGACAAATTTGCAAGATTTAATGCGAAACTAAAATTTATTGATTCAATGCCAAGTATTTAATCTCGTGTCTACAAAAGGAAAGCAGCTCTATAATGCAATTATAAAAGCCAAAAACAAGCCCGACTATGTCCGGCAGACCAACATACTGGCCGGCAGACACAAAGAAACTATCCGATTTAAATTGACCTCACAGAAAAGTCCTCATCTCAACGATGAAGCCAACGAAGACAGCTTTGTTAATACACTGGAGTCTGTACTCGTCTCTGCAGCTCGAGTTTCGACACCTCAAAATACAAATACACAATACAACCAAAGAAGACAAATCTACAAATCGACCAGCTCGTCCTCGAAGAGCGACGCTTACGTCGAGAGTGGCAATCCCACAGATTGCGATCTGCTAGGCAAACGTTAACTTACTAAAGCTTTACAGCAAGAAGAAGCTTATGTCTAGCGCCGCTACATTGAGTAATTGTCAACAATTATTATAAAAAACTCACTATTGAGAGCTCAACCAACTATTTTGTGACCGAAAGAAACTGTGATGCCTATTAGAAATCCCCCAAAAAGATCACTGAGCTCCCATATTGCTTTTCAATGTCATCGCAAACCTTTACCACTTTCCAGGGAGATGGAAAAAAATCATTTATAATATCGATAGCAAAGCCGGGAAAAGACCATACAATCCTCATGTCGTATAGACCTATAAGCCTACTTCAATGATTATCTAAACTCTTTGAAAAATGAGTATTGATTTGGATAAAAACATACATCAATTTGAAAAGCACGGAACAGTTGAGCAGGTCAACCGGAAATCATCAGAAATTAAAAAAGCGTTCGAAAAAAGAGAGTGCTGTACTGCCATATTTTTAGATGTGTCTCAAGCATTTGATAAAATTAGGCTAGAAGGTCTAGTGTACAAGATCAAGACAATGCTCCCCTACAACACCCACAAGCTTAATGAGTCTGACCTCTATGACAGAAAATTTCCTGTGAGGTGCAATACTGCTTTAACTGACGATTTAACTATTAGAGGTGGAGTTTCTCAAGGTAGCGTGCTTGGGCCAAAATTGTATTATTGTAAGCCACGAATAACAACATCTACCTTTGCTGATGATACAGCTTTTCTTAGCCGCTCAATATGACAGATGCAATTAACAGCTCAACTAGCTCTTTATCAGATTGGCAAATTAAAGTGAATGAACCAAAATGCAAGCACATTACGTTCACCCTGAACAGGCAAATCTGCCCGCCGATCACTGTAAACAACACTCTACTGCCGAAAGCAAACAAAATGGCGTACCTAGGAGTTTACCAGGCACACTGAAGCCAAAAGAACATAAAGGCACTTGTTTCCAAAAGCCCCATGGAAGTATTTGGATTTCAAATCGATCTGTTGGGCCCGCTACCTAACGGAAAATATATTTTGGTTTTCATCGATTACTACTCTCGATGTATGGAGTTCAAAATAACGAGGAGCATCACACATCCATAAACTCAACACAGCACGAGGTGGATACCGGGATAAGGTGATCAAGGGGAGTTGAAAACAAGTAGTGAAAGCGCGCTGTCCAGGAGTTGAAATAATCGTATTTTATTACATGTGTGTTACACACCCTACATACAATCTGCAGTTCCTGCTATTAAATACAACTAGATACTGGCAACCAGTTTTCCCTAGCTCTTGTATGCTGCCCCCTCGCTTCACTATAACGGAAAATGAGTTTATGCAGTCAACGTAGACAGCTTTGTTAATACACTACTCGTCTCTGCAGGGCGATTTTCAACACCTCAAACTACAAATACACAATACAACCAAAAGAAGACAAATTTACAAATCGACCAGCTAGTCCTCGAAGGGCGACGCTTATGGCGAGAGTGACAATCCCACAGATCGCGATCTGATAAATAAACCTTAAGAAATGCCTCACATCAACTCACGAAACCTTTATGTCCAGCGGCGCGTCATTGAGCCATTGTCCACATATAGTATAAAAAAACTTACTATTGAGCGCTTACATATAGTATAAAAAACTGAGACGGAAAGAATCAATTATAATAATGATAGCAAAGCCGGGAAAAGACCATACAATCCTCATGTCGTATAGACCTATAAGCCTACTTTAATGCTAAACACGTACCTACATACGAATCCAAAAATGAATCCCATCACATAAATTTGGGTTTCGTGAAAAGCACGGAACAATTGAGTAGGCCAACAGGATAGCATCAGAATTTCGAAACGCGATCGAAAAACAAGAGTACTGTACTGCCATATTTTGAGAAGTCTCTCAAGCATTTTATAGAGTTTGGCTAGAAGGTCTAATGTAGAAATTCAAGACAATGCTCACGACTAACAACATCTACGTTTGCTGATAATACAGCTTTTCTTAGCCGCTCATATGACCAATGCAATCAACTGCGCAGCTAGCTCTCTTCATCAGACTGGTAAATTAAAGTGAATAAACAAAAATGCAAGCATGTTACGTTCACTCACGTTACTGTCGCAAGCAAACGAAGTGACGAACCTAGCAGTTCACCCGGCGCCTGACACCTAAAGCTAAAAGCCAGCATTGGCTTATCAACGTTCGGTCTCCCTTTAGCCTGCTATATAACTCAGTACTAAAACTTATATTGATGTAGGGCTCCCAGTTATGGGAAAAAACTCTACCAGTCAAATAAGAGATCGCAGAACAGAAGGAAAAGTACTATCCCAAGCTATCTTTCCACCTTAACCACCTGGCGAGAGGTCTAACAAGGTTGAGCAACCAATCACGTCACCGTCGCAATGACTCACACAACCAGCGACCGACTTGAGGGACGCGCAACCAATATGCAGTCTTAGTATACTGTTAGTTAAATTTGAATGTACGGATTTATAAACTTATGGTAAGTCTCAAAATGGGAAGAAGATACAATAAAAAAAAAATTAACAAGAAAGGAAGCAAAGTTCGGCAAGCCGAAGTTCATATGCTTTTAAAGCTATTGCAAAAATGAAAAATTCTTGAAAAAATTAAAATTATGATTTACTTGCGTTTAAGTAAATCACAGAAATATTTTTTCATTTTTTCCGAGAAATATTGCAACATTGTCGATGGCAACGTTGCAACATTTCAATACAATGGTCAAGAACCCGCAAGTTCAATAACACAAACATACGCATCCAGTCAAAAGCCTCAGCGCAATACCAAAATGCTGATTCTGCAAACCTTGCAAACCACAGCTTAGATCAGGGTACTTGGAAATGAATAAAATCAGTCTCAAATTGAACAAAGAAGTACAACGTTCAAAACTTATTTTTTGGTTTTAATTATACTGGAAATTAACTTGCGCCCGAACAGGGACCAACGCGAGTAAAATCGATTAAGTTCTTTTTAATAATTAAAATATTTTTTTTTGTGCGACTCCGTTGTCCCAAACATAAAACCTGAAATCAGAGAGACTCCTTGGCAATTACAGTTATTAAAAACAAGTGTGGGATAGGTATACTTTAGTTGATTTAGTTGCCCTCTCTTCGTAGTTGATATGGGGACACACTGTTTTGAATTTCACAATAAATGCAATTGGTGTCATCAGCCAGATTCGCAAGCAGCATTCCATCCCTTTTTATCAGGTTCATCTATCGCCATCACTCTCTTCGGTCGGTTGCGAAGATTTGTCCAAGAAAGGTCATGGTCTCCATAGAGTGTGAAAGTCGTGAAACTTAATTTGTTCAGTTTTAATTGAATAAGCTCTTGTAAACTTTACCCGCAATAAATAAATAATAACTAATTTGTAATACCCTACAAATTATTGGGGGCTCGTCTGGGATATAAAACTCAAGAACAATTAAAACTGCTGTGCGTTAACACATAAAAATTAAAACACGGCAGAGTGATATGAAAGTAAATTAAAAAACCGAAAATCCAAAGGAAATCTAAGTTGTTGCAGAAATTTTGGCGATATAAAATTCAAGGTGGCAACTTCTTTTCATAAAACGCAATTAAAAGTTTGAGTGTGTGCGAACAGTGTGAATATACGGACTCACGGAGTGCAAAAGAGACGTCGAATTTTGAAACTTGAAAGTATGCGTGTGCATAAACAGTTAAAATACGCAGCAACCAAAGGTTGATGAAATCGATGCAAAACTTCGAAAACGATTTGCTGAGCTTGTAAAATCTTTTGATGAGGCGATCGCAGGTGACGACGAAGTAAGCGATTACCTGTAGGAGGGTGAAGCAAAGTAATCATAGCAACGACGGCGAAGGATTCGCATTACGAAGAGGTGCAGGATCTGACAAATTTTGGCAGTCAGAGGCAACAATAGCTTCTGTGGCGATATATAAATGCTGTAAGAGGTTGCAAAAGAGACGACGAATTTTGCAAAAACAACAACGAAGACAAAAGAGAAGAGCTGTGACGAGAGAACGATTTGCAGTAGAAGAGAGCGAACTGGACTGGAGGAGCTGGCAAGAGGACAAGAAGAGAACGTATTGGATAGTCAAATTTAATTGGGTGCGGTGAGCGACAGGAAGATGCAATATATGGTTCTTATTAGAAAATCTTTTGATTGAATTTGTTTAAGGTAAATTAGATATTTTCTGTGTCAAATTGAATTTTGGAAAACCACTTGTAGGCGGCGATGCAGATGAGGATGCTGTAAGCGTCAGTGGTTCATCCAATTACCAAGAAGCGATTCCACCAAGTAGCTCAAGATTTACTTTACGCGATATTCAAGACAGTGTATCTTGGTTTTCGGGCTCCGAACAAGAGGACGTCAATCAATGGCTGTCCGAATTCGATGGTGTGGCCATTACGTAGGCTGGGATAGTTTGCAGAAGTTTATTTATGCCAAACAGCTTCTGATTGGAGCAGCCAAGCTTTACATCAGGAGCATAAGCGGAGTTAAAGTTTGGAACGAGCTAAGGGAATCATTGAAGGAAGAATTTGGAAAAAAATTATGTTCGGTGGAGATTCATAAGATATTACGACAGAGGCAGAAGCAGCCAAAACATGCATTAAATATCCTTACTGTCTTATGGAGATAAGCAAGCCGATTAAACTCGATGAGGGAAGTTTGGTTTCATACTTCGTAGATGGTATACCAGATAGCAAAGTAAACAAGGCAGGGCTGTATCGCGCAAAATCCATTAGGGAACTGAAGGACGAAATATATATTTACGAGAATATGAGGGGTAAGGGAAATATAAAAGAAAATGTTAACGAGGAAGCGGCAGACTCAGGGTAATTTTTAAAGAAAATGTTTTAAATGCAAAAGCGAGGACCACATTGCAAAAGACTGGAAGGGTGAAGTAGTTTGTTACAACTTCAACAAGAAAGGACACATCTCGAAACAATGTCTAGAGAAGAAATCAAAAGATTGCGTTAAGCATGAGCGGGCTAATGTGCTAGTAGTTAAAGCTGCGAAGGGCTTAATTTACAAAATGCTGAAAGTAAATGACGTGACATTGTAGCCATGATTGACTCAGGATGCGATTTGTGCTTGATGAGACATTTTTAGAAGTTTTGACTGTCTGAAACTTAATCCTGTAATTAAACACCTGAGAGGTATTGGCAAGGGCGAGTTGGTAACAATAGGATCTTTTGACGTCGTTTTGCTGTGATTACCGACGACTAAATCAAAAAATCAAGAAAGACAATTTTCCGATGAGTTTAATTGACGACGTTCTCGACAGGTTGCAAGGATCAAAAATATTTACTACTCTCGACATGATGAACGGATTCTTTCATGTACCGATTGACGAACAATCCAGGAAGTTTAGAGCGTTCGTGACGCATAACGGGCAGTACGAATTCACGCATGTACCGTTTGGTATCTCAAACTCTCCTGCTGTATTCTGCCTATACCTAACAGCCACATTGAGGGATCTCATACAAAGTCAATCTATAGTAGTATACATAAACGACATAATCGTGCCAAGTAAGAATGAAAACGAGGGTCTGCAGGCGTTGAAAAAAGTTTTGAAAGTAGCTTCAAAAGCTTGATTACGCATCAAATGGGAAAAAGCTCAAATTTTGAAGAGCAAGATCAGTTTTCTAGGTTACACTATTGAGAACGGAACCATAGCACCAACTAACGAGAAAATAAAAGCGGTCGTCAATTTTGCAATTCCTCAAAGCAGATAAGCTTTGCAGCGTTACTTGGGTCTGACGTCTCACATGCGCCGATTTATAAAGGAGAGAGAAAAATAGTAGAAAAAACTACAGGAATTTAACGTTGACTGAGGAAGGCTTAGTTTCCTTCAACTCTCTGAAGCAACTGCTAGTATCAGCACCAGTACTCAAACTGTTCGATCCGCTAGCAGAAACCGAAGTGCATTGGATTAGAGCTGTTAAATCCGTATTGAGCAGCAATGACGTATATGAAGACTTCTTTTTAAAGAATAATATTCTTTACAAAGACACAGTAAACGAATAACTGGTTGTTCCTGACTCAATGGAAGAGGAAATGAAGCACTGCACATAAGGAGGGACACTTCGGTATCAAAAGACTCGTAATATTTTAAAAAAGAGTTATTATATCGAATATCGAGGAAAAAAACAGGGGTTGCTCAATCCTATAAACAAGGCTCAATAACCTCTTGGAACGTATCATATCAACCACGTTGGACCTTTAACTGATACAAAGAAGAAATATTTTGGCGGTCGTTGATGGATTTTCCAATTTGTTTGGCTTTATCCAACAAAATCGACGGGATCAGAAGAAGTTTTGGAAAAGCTTGAAAAGCAAGCTGCAGTCTTCGGCAACCCTCGCCTAATTGTTACTGACAAGGGTACTGCATTCACTTCTGGACAGTTAAAAGAGTACTGCAGCCGCGAAGGAATTCAACTACTTCACATCACCACCGGCATGCCTAGAGGTAACGGTCAAGTGGAAAGAATCCACAAAATTGTCATACCCATGTTGAGCAAGATGTGCCAAGAAAATCCTGCCAATTGGTATAGCCAGGTAGACAGAGTTCAACAGATAATAACAGCAGTCCACCTCGAACTACCAAGTATAGTCCTTTTAAAATTTTAACTCAAAGACGATGATTTGAGAAAGCTATTTGAAGACTTAGGTATAGAAGAGTTAATGACGAGCGAGAAGAGAAACGGGAAAAAGCTCAGGAAAACATAGAGAAAGTGCAGCAAGAGAACAGAAAAAACTTTAATGAGAAATGAAAGGTTGAAACTGATTATGCTATAGGGGAATTAGTAGCAATTAAGAGGACACAGTACGGCACAGGTATAAAACTTCGCCCTACACATTTTGGCCCGTACAAAATTACTCAACAACTTAATCACGGACGTTATGAGGTACAGAAAGAAGGCAACTAGAAGGGGCCAAAACATACTACAAAATTAAAAAATGGGGCTCATTCAGGGGCGAATGAAGATGCAGGATGGCCCATTGTGGGATAGGGATACTTTAGTTGATTTAGCTGCCCTCTATTCGTAGTTGATATGGGGACACACTGTTTTGAATTTAACAATAAATGCAATTGATGTCATCAGCCAGATTCGCAAGCAGCATTCCATCCCTTTTTATTAGGTTGATCTATCGCCATCACTCTCTTCCCTGAAAGGCCCATACCAAGAAATTGCGCCATAAATCCGTCGGTTGCGAAGATTTGTCGAAGGAAGGTTATGGTCCCCATAGATTGCGAAAGTCGTGAAACTTAATTTGTTCAGATTTAATTAAATTAACTCTTGCAAACTTTACACAAGTTTACTGATCCATCGGTGGAATACATATGCTGTCAGGAACGCCCGCAGGACAACCTTTACTTGAGTGTGAATCGCAGGATCCTCAGTAGAAAACAAAAGGAAGACATTCGGATGTGTAGCCACATCATGTTAAGTTAAGTAAAATAGTGAATAAGTGAAGACAACAAAATTACTCAACTAAAAAGAAAAATTTAACAATTAAATATTTGCAAACTCGTAGTGACTAGCGCATTAACTTATAAGTTCCAAACTTGTAGCGTTAGGATGAAATTTTATAATAAATACAAATACAAATACAATTTTAATAAAAATCAAAACGTAATATAAAATTTTAAATTTAAAATAAACATTTTAAAGTAATAATTCTAAAACTTAAATTCCATTTAAATTTAAATTGAATGTAAAATATTAAATTAAATATAATTATTTTGAGTTATTTAAATATTATTCATACACAATTTTTAATTAAAAACCATTTAAAAAAAAAAATTTAATTAAAGTTATAAAAGTATTTAAGTGTGTAAGGATGCTCTCTGGTTTGTCATGGACGCCGGGAGAGAGATCGCGTCGTATCTTACTCCGGAGTTAAAAATCCCACGGGCTGGACCTTGGGGCGAGGCCAAGCCAGGCGAACGATTTCAGGAGGGTAGAAAAGCCGGGTGATCTCACTGGTCATTTCCGCGATTGGGGCGCGCAAGTCGTTTTCCACGTATCGGAGGCCAAAAATCCACCGGGCTGGACCTTCGGGCGAGGCCATGCCGGGACACTATTTTGAGAGAGTGGGACCGGTGGGTGACGTCACGCGCAACTCGTTTTCCACTTATCAAAGGCCAAAAATCCTCCGGGCTGGACCTTCGGTAGAATTTGCCGGACGTGGGGGGATTGAAGGGAAAGGATGGCGGTATGATTGACCAGTCGGGAATGGTGTCCGCGCTCAGGTCACATGCACTACGATAAGGAAAGCTGGGGTACTAGACCAGACGGGCCGGGTGTCCGCGTACCGGTCGCATGCGCTACGAGGAGGGAAACTAGGGAATACTAGACCAGACGGGACGGGTGTCCAAGTACAGGTCACAAAAACTACGGGGAGAGAAGCTAGGATACTTGACCAGACGGGCCGGGTGTCCGCGTACAGGTCACATGCACTACGAGGAGAGAAGCTACTGATCGACTACGAATAAAAAAATCACAAACGGATTTTTTTTTCTAGAATATTTATTTATCTAATACCCTCCTACGAGTCCGCTACACCGTCTTTACTTAACCTCAAAACACTGATCAGCCCGCTTATTCACTTGCCGCGTGCCGTCGCGCGGTCGAGGCGTTACTTCGGATTACACGAAAAATTACTGCGGGAGACACGTCCGTCCCGACTGACCATTTCGACACAAGAGACCGCCAACTCGATCGGTGTATGACCACTTTCCCCATGCTCTCTTTTACTCGCGTTGGGATTTCTGGTATATTCCTTAATTTCTAGTATTCTCTATTAACTTACTATATATCAGCTAGCGTTGCCTCTCGGGTTTGGAACTTAACTACGGCTTAATATTCGGTTTCAACTTAATATTTACTATTCATAATACGTCGCCAACATTATAACCTTACATACTACCAATAATTGTATCATACACCGTCTAGGTGTGTACGTTACAAATGATTTAAATTTTATTAAACATATTTACTGTATTACAATTAAAATTTGAATTAAATTTACAAAAGTAATTTAAGTAAATGAAAAATTCATTTCTTATCCTTAATAATAATAATTAATTTTTGAAACTTAATATTCAAAGGAATTATTCTTAACAACCAATTTCTATTGTAAGACAGACCCATGAAAAAAATCTCCTATGGCCATTCAGCATAACCTTATACGACCACCCGACATTGACTTACAACCTCAAATAAAAAGAGAAATTCTGAACTGTGTAACTTGTAATGTTGGTTTTATGTATATTAGACTTTATTTTATAAACACAAGAAAAGAGTGCACTGTAATGTTATTATATATATTGGGCTTTATTATTCCGTCCGTTTAGATCGGGACTCATTTTTAGAATGCTCACTTAAGAATAATGTTGCATATAGCTGCACGAGCAGCGGCGCGGCCAACGCTTATGTATCTGAATATATATGTTAATGTATGCGTAAGTGTATTTGGGCGACGCAAGCAGCGGCCGCGCATGAGAGAGAGAGTGTTATGCTCACATGGTAACCGAATGGTCGGCCGCGCATGCAGACATGCCGACTCAGCATTTAGGATGTGCATAACATTGTTGTGTGGGTCGAATTACTTTGCACTGGGAATATTCGGACATAAACAAATGCTACAATGTTACAGTGATATAAGCGGTACAGTGTGTACCCTATATGTGAGCATACTACATCTCCCTCCTTTTGAAAAATAACGTAATCTATGGAGTTATTTTGTTAATTATTGTGCTAAGTATATATATGTATGTTTATAAAAATTAGCAAATTAGTAAAACTTTTTTTTTTTCTTTTTTTTTTTGTTATTGTTATTATTATTTTTTTTTTGTTAATATAGTAAATATTGGAAAACTTAGTGAAGTTGAAACTTTGAAAATTTATGCGAGTATTTCTTATTATTTATTATAAAAATTTTTTGTGTATTTGTATTCCTATATTTTTATTATAGTAAAGTAATAAAATTTTTTTTTTTTTGAAGAGAAAAATTTGATGTTATTTTATTTTTTTCTTTTTTTTTCTTATGAATGGCCATCCTACAAAATCTATTCTGTGTTTTGTTTTTTGGATTTAAAATAGATATATTATTATTGGATTCTTTCTTCTTTACTATATATGGTCCTGAATATTTAAAGTCTAGCTTATGGCCAGTTTCATTTTTTAATAAAACCTGGTCTCCTATTTTTAATTCAAAGTCTAAACTATTTTTGTCGTATCTATCTTTTTGTTTTTGTTTATTAGTTTCTAGCATTATTCTGGCTCTTTTATATGCCTGTTCTAATCTAAATTTGGATTCCTTAGCATAATCTTCTATATTATATAATGGTTCTATTCTATCTATGCTATTGAAATGATTTGATAAGTTTGGAGTTTTCCCAAAAACTAGTTCGTATGGACAATAATTATGTGCCATAGAGGGTGTTGTGTTAAAGTAGTATACGAAGTATTGTAGCCATACATCCCAATCTGTTTTATCAACTGAGATGTATAAGCGTATGAACTTGTTAAGTGTTCTGGGGCTTCGCTCCACTGTTCCGACAGTCTGGTGGTGGTGTGCAGTAGAATTTATGTTTTTGATATTTAAATTTTTAGATAAATCTGCAATTATTGAATTTTTATATTCTGTTCCCATGTCCTTAATGAACGTCTTCATTGGACCGTACTTCAGAATAAAATCTTTAAATATAGCTTTTGCTATTGTTATTGCACTTTTATTTGGTATTGCTACAAGGTATTTTGTTTAATCGCAGATTAAAGACTTGTTCAGACTTAGGCAGTGGACCGATCGTGTCCACGATTACCCTGTCGAAAGCTGTTTGTGGTGTTTCTGTAACGGTTAATGGGGTCTTCGTATGCGTGGTTATACTCTGTAATATATCGAGTCATTCCTTTCCAAAACTATTGTCTTTTGACCTTGGCTTCGCTCCACTGTTCCGACAGTCTGGTGATGGTGTGCAGTAGAATTTATGTTTTTTATATTTAAATTTTTACACAAATCTTCAATTATTGAATTTTTATATTCCGTTCCCATGTCCGTAATGAACGTCTTCATTGGACCGTACTTCAGAATAAAATCTTCGAATATTGCTTTTGCTATTGTTTTTGCGCTTTTGTTTTGAATTGGTATTGCTACAAGGTATTTTGTTAAATCGCAGATTAAAGTAACTGCGTATTCATTCCCTTGTTCAGACTTAGGCAGTGGACCGATCGTGTCCACGATTACCCTGTCGAAAGCTGTTTGTGGTGTTTCTGTAATGGTTAATGGTGTCTTCGTATGCGTGATTATTTTCGCTTTTTGACATTTTAGACATTTTCGTACGTACTCTGAAATATATCGAGTCATTCCTTTTCAAAAGTAATGTCTTTTGACCTTGGCCAAAGTTTTAGAAATGCCATTATGACCTCCTTGAATTGGTTCGTCATGGTATGTAGACATAATTGCTTCTTTTTCTTTTTCAGAATTTATTAGGGTCACCGGGTTGAGTAGCGCTACTCTTAATGATTTTAATGTTTTATTGCCCATTTCCTTGAAATTATCTATTGAAACGTATTCAAAGATATTTTCCCACGGTGCCACTTTGAGTTGGCTGATTTGATGTATACCGGATTGCTTCTCAAGCTAAGCCAAGGACTCCATTGGTATATAAATCGCTAACATCATATCTTGCAGTAACTTTTTTTTCATGTTTAAATAAACATAGCATATTTTTTACGTGCAAGGGGACTACTTTACGTACTTCGTCATTGTTTATGACTCCGTATACGTTGGACTTTGAAGCTTTATCTATAGATTGCTTAGGCAAGTCTATTTCTTTTTCTCCTGCGCAGGATTTCTGTCTAGTTTGGTATCTTGTAGTGACTTTATTTATATTTCCGGTTATATTTTGTAGTTCTTTAATGGTTATTCTTCATAACGCATCAGCTACGTAATTGTCTTTTCCCTTTAACTATTCAACTGTGAAGTTGTATTCTTCTAATTCTAGCCTCATACGTGTCAGTTTGGAACTTGGGTTTGTCATTGAGAACAAGTATGTTAACGGTCTGTGATCTGTTTTGATAATGAAATGTTTGCCATAAGTGTATGGTCGAAAATGTAATATTGCCCAATGTATTGCAGCTAGTTCCTGCTCATAGTACACTTATTACTTTCTCCCTTGGTAAAAGCTCTTGATGCATATGCAATGGGGAGTTGGAGTCCGTTATGGTTTTGAGTTAAAACCGCTCCACATGCTTGCTAACTTGCATCAGTGATTATACAAAATTCTTTAAGATTTGTTTTTAAATATTCGAATGCGTTTTGGCATTCAGCTGTCCATTCAAAAGGAACATTCTTTTTACATAATCGTGTTATGTGCCGTGAATAATCGGCGAAATTTCTTATGAATCTTCTGTAGTAATTGCAGAATGCTACAAACTGGGACTGTATTATTCTTGTCATCTGGAAGTATTCCTTTATCTGTGCACTTATGACCTAGAAAAGTCACCTCATGCATAAAGAATAAACATTTTCTCAAAAACGTCTGTTAAGTTTTTAAGCATATGTTTTTCGGAGCAACCTATAACTATTAAGTCATCCATATAAAGGAATGCTTGTGAAGGTTCAAGTCCAGAGAATGCAATAGTCATCATTCTCTGAAATGAATTTGGCGCTATTTTAAGCCAAAAGGTAATCGTGTAAATCGATACGAGCCATTGCTCGTTGAAAAGGAAGTTATATCCCTTGAGCTTTTTTCTAGTTCTATTTGGTGAAATCCTGACATTAAATTAAGACATGAAAAGTATTTTGCTCGACCTAGTTGATCTAAAATATCATCAATTCTAGGGAGTGGAAATTTATCGGACAGTAACTTTTTATTAATCTGACAATAGTCAATTACTAATCGCCACTTTTTTTCTTCGGAAACTGGAGCTGATTTTTTAGGGACAAGCAATAATGGGCTATTGTATTCCGATACTATCCCGTCGGTGATTAATTTTCCGACTTGCTTTTGAATTTCGTTCACCTGACCATGTGGGCTTCTATAGTTTTTTATGTAAACGGGTTCATCATCTTTCAATCTCAGTTTTTGTTTGTAGAAATTATTTGTGCTAATTGGTTCGGATTCTAATCCGAATATGTCATTATATTTTTTACATAAATTTGTGAGTTGGAATTTGAATTGTGGGGGAAAATTTTCTGACAATTGGGATAATACAGACTTTTCTCTATTTTCTTTGTTTCCTTCGACTACTTCATAGTTCAACAGTGATTCATATTCTAAATTGTCCGCACTGACCACTTTATCTTCGTTTGTTGTGCTCAGTAGTCTTATGAAGGCATTTTGTGTTGTAGCTATTGTACTTGCTATATAAATTCCTTGAGTTGGAATTAATACACTGTCCACTTTTGAATTTAATTTTAATTTTCTAATGACTTGTGATCTTGCTGGCAGAAAAATTGAGTTATTGCCAGAACTGTATTCTATTGGAACATAAATTGGAAATTTTAAATTGTTTGGTCTTATTATAAGCCAATCTTCAGATGGCTGAAATTCTAATTGACAGTTGTATTTTTTAATAAAATCAATTCCTAAAATGCCATCACAAGGGACGGCTAAGTGTAAGTCTACGATATGAAAATCGTGTGGAATTATGTACTTGGTAGTCTGTATTTCAATTGATGTTAAGCCTTTGGATTTAGTAATTTCTTGGCTTATTCCCCGTATATCTATTATGTTATTATTTTGTACGTTTTGAAATATATCGGAATTTTCTTTTACTATGGAGATTTCGGCACCTGTGTCTACCAAAAAGACAAGTTCTTTTCCGGTAGCAACATGGGTGAATGAGACGAATATATTCTGAGTGAGATTAATAGTATGGACCGTTACTTTCTAAACTGTTGAACATTTAAAGGGGGTTCGGAGTTTCCCGACGTGTCATTGGCTACTCTTACATTGCTTGTATTGTTGTTATTGTAGCCTCCGCTCGAGTTGCCACGACCCCTTGAGTTTCCTCTGTAGTTGCCGCGACCATTGTTTTGGTTGGTATTGTTGTAGTAACCATAATTGTTACCACGACCACGAAAATTACCTCTATAGCTTCCACGTCCGCGGTTTCCGCCGCGCTGTGTATAGTTGTTGTAGTAGAGGACCGAATTTGGTTGTCCAGTTGCTTCTGTGCAACTGTTTACGAATTTTGAAATTACTTCGTTCATTGCATGATAAGTTTTACCTTATCAACGTGTAGTTTTTAGTCATTGCTTTTACTGCGTGCTGTGTGGAATAACTTCTTGCTAGTTCTAGTGTTAAGCCGTCTGTTATGTATGCACTTTCTAAAGCCTTCTTCATCTGCTCAATTTCTGATGTGTATTGATCAGCAGTTTTATTTCGTTGCTGTAAATTCATTAGCTTTGCTGACAATACCTCTACAGTTTCGCCTTTGACGTTGCTTTTTAACTTGGCAATTACTTCACCTACCATTGTTTCGTTTCCAATTAGATTTCTTGCTACGCCCTTTAGTTTTGTCTTTATTATAGAGACAGCTAGGCTTTCGTGTTCGCCTTTTATTGACTCTATAATATGCAATGCATCAATGAAACTGGTTAAGTTTTCTGCTTTAAAAATGGTATAAGCTTTGATGCAGTGTTAATGAAGTCGATATTTGTTTGCGCCATTTCGAAGTTATTGTTCTTAGTTATGTTTGCGCTTGAGTCTGAGTCTGAATCTGTTTTATTATCTGCGTTTGATAATAAACGGCTGGGATAGTAAGATTATTTAAATCTTCTTCCTTAATTTCCGCGTTAAAATTTTCTTGCTCCGTTTAATCTACACCAGTTGACTCTTCCAATGTTGATTCTTCATCGGTTTCAACTGTTATTGCGGTATTAAGAATGGTAGGTACAGAGATATCTAAATTGCATTTTTCTTTTATCAATATTAGGTTTTCTCTGAGCCTTTGCAAAAATTTTGATACCCTTGACCAATGGTCGTCATTTAATTTTCCCCGTTGCCCATGTATTAATATGCGCGCCTCGTTAAAACAATTTACTAATATTTCTGCGTGTTTTTTTATTGTGCTCCCTTGAATTGGTCTCTTCTGATTGAGGGATTTGTAGGATTTATCGAACTCTGTTTTTATTTTGTTCAATTTCGCATACAAATCGTTCCATTCCATGGCAATATTATCTATGTAATTTTACCATAAGGATCGTGGTTTCACCGAGTATAGAATGGTAATCCACGATCTCTTTTACTGAGACGTATGGCAAAGTATTTAGGATTAAACCCTTTATTTTTTGATTTTAAGCAAACAAAAAGCTAAATTCCAAATTGTACTTTTCCATATAGTTATATTCGAATTCAGTGATTGTAATGAAGTTTTTATGGCAATGGAGAATGTTTAATGCACGCATTCTAAATTCTGGATCTTTAGTAATTATTTCCTCAAGACAGCTATCCAATTCTATCGTGTTAAATGCCATAATTTAAACAAAAAAATAATTAAAATTTTTTTTTTTTAATAGGGGGGTATTACACGATTTTTTGATCGTGTGCTCTACTTAAATACTCTTCTTTAAACATTTATTGTGCAATTTGTATATTTTGGTAACAATATTTGCACTCAAGATGACAATGATTATTATTAAGAGTATATGTACCCAATATAGGTCAATATTGTTTGGTTCTACTTTATTAATAACGTTAGCAGTGGAGTCCACTGACTTAACGTCTACGATTCCCATTTTGGGTAGATATACTTCTAATATATAGGTATTATTATAATTACTATGATATTCGTCAGAGAATTTATCTATTCTATTGTTATTCATTCATATGAAGAGATTTTATATGGATATACGTAAATATTCCTGTCTAGCTTTTAAAGTCTGAGGAGCACTCAGCAAAATAACGTCATCAAACAAAAATGTAGGAATTTAGTTATTCAAAACTGATTGATTAAATTATTGTCTTCTGGCATAACCGCATAAATTTTATTTTATTAAAATTGAAAATTGGAAGAAAAAAAAAATTTTGTGTTAATATTCATATAACTGATTTACAATATTTGCTCTATGTAAACCAATATCAGTTATAGCCTAACAGTGGTTAGTATTTTTCGAGCAGCGCTTTCGCGCATCGGCTCGGGTTTAGAAGTTTATAATTAAAGACAACTTAGGCATTGGCATAAATGCAGCCCTTGTTGCGTTACTTTGCTCGTTTACAAAGTATTTTGTCCAGTTCTTTAATATTTTGTGCGTGTGCTTCCTTCTCCTGCGGGATCGTTGCTATATCCCTGTAGTCCTTCAGTAATCGTCTCTGTTGCAGGAGTTTTACCCTTTTTCCACTTCTTTTTCTTTTGTGGATGGGTTTGCTGGACTCCTGTCGTGCCCTGTACTCAGCTATTGTGAGGGGGCGAGGTCCATCGTTGGGACACAATTCTAGGTTGGTGCGTCCCTTTGCTCAACAGGAGCAGGTGCCTCCCACGACGGTACAGAGGGCGGACTGCCTTCCGCACTCATATGTTTCCTTCGTTGGTGTAGCCGGCGGTCTGCCTATCACACTTCAGTTTCCATCGTTGGTGCATGTCTGCTGATTCAGAAGGATTTTCCATTCCTTCCACACATGTCCTGGTCAATTTTCTTTATTTTTTACTTCCTTCCCTTTTTTTTTTGTTGATTTTTTTTTTTTATTGTTTCTGTAGTCCGGTCCTTTTGGGCTCAGGCGGCGCCGGTGCTGGTCATCGCACAGGCTATTTACTGTTGATTTTTTTTTCTGCTGGAGATTTCGATTGACGATTTTCGAGGGCGGCTCTGGAGAACCTAATTTCGGACAGCCGAGGATTAGGGATCGGCTTGCATCGTCCACATTGGACGGCCACACTTGTTAAGCACTATCCCTAATTAGCCAAACTCGCCGATGTACTCATTTTGGGGCCAAAATAACGAAAATTACACAGCGCGCAGAGACAACAATTAAACCGTCTCACTTTCTGCTCGCGCACATGTCACGGTCGCCATGTAATGTTGGTTGTATGTGTCTAATATATTTATATATATTATTATTATATAATATCTTTATTTTATAAACACCAGAAAAGAGTGCACTGTAATGTTATTATATATATTGGGCTTTATTATTCCGTCCGTTTGGATCGGGACTCATTTTTAGAATGCTCACTTAAGAATAATGTTGGCTTGGCTTACAATGCATATAGCTGCACGAGCAGCGCCGCGGCCAACGCTTATGTATCTGAATATATATGTTAATGTATGCGTAAGTGTATTTGGGCGACGCAAGCAGCGGCCGCGCATGAGAGAGAGAGTGTTATGCTTACATGGTAACCGAATGGTCGGCCGTGCATGCAGACATGCCGACTCAGCATTTAGGATGTGCAGAACATTGTTGTGTGGGTCGAATTGCTTTGCACTTGAAGTGCTGGGAATATTCGGACATAAACAAATGCTACAATGTTACAGTGATATAAGCGGTACAGTGTGTACCCTATATGTGAGCATACTACAAACTATTAATAAGTCAAAAAGAATTTAAAAAAAACATTACAAAATAGAAAAAATCATTTCAAAATTTTTTTTTTAATATTTTTTGTTGTTATTCTTGGCACAGTGGGTCATGAGTGATGATTTTTGCGCGTTTGTATGGTGTCTAGCTTTGAAGTCCGATTTGTGCTGTGCTAGTCCAGTTTTTAGTTTCGATTTTGTTGTTCCTATATATATCATGTTGCATATTTCGTTGTTGTTGCCCTTGCACTGTATTTTATATATCACGTCTTTTTTGGCAATTTAATTTATCTTTGATTTTGTTCTGTTGTATATAGATTTTAATGTCTGGTCCGGTTTATGTGCGACACTTAGTTTTTTTTTTTCAAATTCAATACTTAAAGCCGACCGAATATACCGATATTTCCAACCAAACATTATTCGTACACCATGGTCTTCAACTTACTATAGTTGATGAAAAGGTGTGCGATGCGTTAGGCAACACATCTTAAACTTGTTTCCATTTATATTAAAATTTTTAATGTTTGTTTTTTTTTATAATTTAAATTTTATACATATATTATATCATTTTATATGAGTACTCCTTGTTTTATATTTTGATTGGCTGATTAGTATTAACTTATAATCTGAATATATATCGGATGCGAAACGAATCTTTATTACTGCATCACAGGTTAAGGTATATATATATACCAATACTTCTTTTCAAATATATTAAAATTGAGGTCATATTTAAAATTGAATGTTGGTGGAATAAAAGCTTTGCCATTTTTATACCCTTGCAGAGGGTATTTTAATTTCACTCAAAAGTTTTCAACGCAGTGAAGGAGACATTTCCGACCATGTAAAGTGTATACATTCTTGATCAGCTTCACTGGGAGTCGATCTAGCCATGTCCGTATGTCCGTCTGTCCGTCCGTTTCTTCACAAACTAGACTTCCATCTTAATAAAACTTTCTTAAAAGTTGTCTTTGTATAGCAGAAAATACAAAAATCGAAACCAGCTTGATCGGACGACTAAAGCATATAGCTCTCATAGGAACAAGGAGAAAAAAAAAATTAGAACTTTGCTGTTTTATAACATTTTTTTTTAGTTCGTCGAAATTTAGTTATAGTTAAATGTTTTAGAATTACGGTTTAAGTTTCATCAAAATCGAAAGACCATAACATAAAGCTTACATGGGAAAAATAATAATATAAAACAAAAAAAAAATTTAAATGTAACTTTTTTACTTTGTATGTTATTTTTTAATAACTTTTGGCTTTTTAATAATTTGACAGTTTAGAATTAAAATTTTATTAAAATCGGAAAACGATGTCATATAGCTGCCATAGGAACTATCAAATAATTAAACTACAAATCATCATAGCTTTAATGTTTTTAAACATACACGCAAGTAAGTCATAATATTAATGTTTTCAAGAATGTGAACTTCGGCTTGCCGAAATTTGCTTCCTTGTTCATTTTAATATTATAATATGCACTAATAAATAAATAAAACCTACACCGGTATAGCCAGAACTCAAACTCATACTTAACTTTTACAAAATCGTTAGAAATTTCAAAAGTCTTATCATTTAAAAGATATTGCAATGATTTTCAATTTTTTTTACAAACTCTCTGTCATAGGAAATACCATCTCTTGCTATTTGTTTTAGGACATATGGCACATAAATAACATTCATTCCAGAAATTTTTAAATATATTGCGCATATATGAACTCAAAAAACAGGCAGCTGTCGACATCGTCTTGAATTGTACCAAAGTTAACCACAACTTAAAAGAATCAGTTGATAAAATTTTATTGGAATCTAAGGCAACCGGTTAGAACATTGGGGTCGTAGACTTTTGTAAGCACCAATTCGCTTAATTTAAGCATCCAAGTCCTAACTATATTATTCAGTGACGTTTTTTCCTGCCTGTACATCTCGAGATACCCATTACTTCATTTGTCAAACATTACACTCCAGAGTTTACTATAGGAGTTATTCGATGCACACAAGTTTCATTTTGTTCTTTAGTTATAGACTACGTTATAAGATATTATAATTATTTAATTATATTTTATATTTTATTTTTAAAAATTACTTAAATGTATTATTAAAAAAAAAATGTCCTATTTTTTAATTATGTAAGAGAGTCATCCATGGATTATTTTGTTGTTATACTAGTTCTAAGGGCGCCTGTGGAACCAATATACGTTACTAAGATTTAAATCTAAGTTTAAGAATTGTCATTTACATCGCGACATGACCAACGTCACCAGTTCGCAAGACATTGCCAGATCGCGACGCTGTCAAACCGCCACGTTGACAGACCACTATAGATAGTCGTAGTGGGTACTCGATACTTGAAGGGGTGGCAGCATAGAAAGAATTTTAAATGCACCCCGGAAGGAATTCGCAAGTGGGGACTACAATTGGATTACCGATCCCAACCTCTAACCTTTATCGAACAGGTAAGAAGTCGCGCAATTTCCTACGGCATTGAATTGCAGACACTTGCTCGAGCAATGGCTATGCGTTTGACCGACCGGGCGGATAAATGGTTTCAGACCAGCCGTCTTCAAGGGGCGGACTGGCGAGACGAGCAGGGCGGAGAGACCTTTAAGGACTTCGTGCCGGATCTTCGTGAACTCATGAGGTAAGCTACACTGAACACGCGGGCTACACCGAACAACCGCTCAACCGACTCTACGAGAACGCTGCACCGGAGTACCAGATGTACATACGTCATCACGAATTCAAAACTATCGGAGAACTGACCCAGCTTGCCACAGAATTTGAAACCGTTAAACAACGTAGCATAAGCCGGGAGAATTCCCGCAGAACTCCAATCGCAACCTCTCTCGCTGCACCTAAGACATCCCTGGAACACTCTTGGAATACTCAGGACCCTCCCAATCGGTCGGGAAACGCAAACGTAGAGCTAATACCCCGACAACCGGCAGTGCCCATATCAAATCGGATTATAACACCATCGGAAAGAATTGCCTGCGGCAACTGCGGGGGACAAGGACATTTTAGCCGCGAATGTAGGAACAGCTGAAAATATTTCTGCTGCGATTGTGGTCGACAAGGCACGATCGACTGCTGCCGTAATACGCTCCCATCAGAGTAGAAGACGGAAAGGAAGTGGCTACGGTAAGAATTGGAGGGCAGACCAGCCAGACCACGATTGAACCGGGGCGTCCAGCCGTTTCGTAAGTCAGGAGTTTGCATGAACCACATCAATTTAAAGAAATTCGAACCCAGATAAGTCTTGCCGATAATTCGATGATTAAAGTATCAAAGCTTTTCACAGCCCGGATCATGCATGTACAGGACCTCCTCGAGGTTCCGCTTCTAGTCATGCCATTAATGCTGGAACCTTTGATTTTAGGATTAAACTTACTTTGTAGTATCGGCACGACACTGCGCTGCGGCGAAGCTGCGAATCATGTGCTGCGACAAGGAAATACCGGTAACAGTACCCCTCGAGAGCAACTACTCCGGACATATCACAAACCAGAGACACGCTGGCCCTGATCCGACGCTATCATCAGAACCAGGACACGACGATGAACCAGGAAAGCCTGTCACACACCAGGAACACGCTGAACAAGCACACACGTGCCGATTGGAACCATCCGAATCACCAGGACCCACAGGAACACAGGGGACTCAGTTACTCAGTTGAATCCGCGGAGTCAACCAGCACGGATCATAGAGGCAGAACCCCCACAGCAACCAGACGCAAAGCAGGCAGTGGTACCAAGCAACAACGTAAAAACCACGTCAAAGACACGGAGACAGCATCACGGGAGCCACTGCCGTTAAGCGAACGAAAGGAACGGCAGATACAAAACTTACTTAGCTTCCAGCTTAAGAAATTCAAGGGAATGAAAGGCATTGCGACTATAGCCCAACATAGAAGTAGAAGTGGAAAATATGAATAAAGCGTTGGTTAAACGTCTAAAAATCGCATATGCAAGTATAAGTATCATCAAGAAGTAGTTGCAAAAGTTTTTTATATACAATGTAGCACAGCATAGTAAAACGGGTGCAGCTCCAACTCAGCTGACGTACAATCGAACGATACGAGATAATATTCCGGGAACTGAGGATGTCTCGGATCAGGGTGTGGACTCAGAGGAATGAGAAAGAAAAATGTGCCAGATAAAAAAGGGAAGAATAAAGCAGATGCAGCTAGAAAAGCAGGAGATTAAAATGCTATTTTTCCCCAGAAGCTGATACCAACATTCGATCCAACGGTTTACGAAGTGACCAGCAGAGACTGGGATGTAACCCAGGTAACTGGGAGGACGTATACCAGGAACGTCAGTCTGAGCAGAGCCAATCCCCGAAAAGGACTAGAAAGTAATCCCCAACCAAACCAATTGATGACGGCCCATCTCGTAAATGCCATAGGAAGGTCTCAAACTACGTCTGGAAAAAAAGAAGAAATGTGGCCCATCTCGTAAATGCCACAGGAAGGTCTCCAACTACGTCTGGAAAAAAAAGAAGAAATGTGGGAACCCTGATCAGGATTGTAGCCCAAATCGGAATCCATAAACTCAACACAGCACGAGGTGGATAACGAGATAAGAAATTCAAGGGGAGTTGAAAAGAAGCAGTGAAAGCGTGCAGTTCAGGAGTTGAAATAAATAACTATTGTATTACTATAGTGTTGCACGCCCTATATACAATCTTCAGATCAAATGGCGCAATGGCCCGGTAAATTGTGCGAATAGGCAAGAACATGGACATACAATATCACACTGTAAACTGCGCCTGGTGTGAGTAGTTTGTGGAGAGCTTCATAACTCCGCACAATACTTACATGCAAAGATGAAAAAGTGCGGCAACTGCCCAGTTTAAAAGGAGTTAAAAAGTCCCACCCAAAATAAACAGTTGACAGTTTCCAGATCAAACCCTGAAGTCTTTTTCTCGAATGCAGCCAGATCCTCACTAGGACCCATAAACTCTGACAAATTTGCAAGATTTAATGCGAAACTAAAATCTATTGATTCAATGCCAAGCATTAATCTAGTGTCTACAAAAGGAAAGCAGCTCTATAATGCAATTATAAAAGCCAAAAACAAGCCCGACTGTGTCCGGCAGACCAACATACTGGCCGGCAGACACAAAGAAACTATCCGATTTAAATTGACCTCACAGAAAAGTCCTCATCTCAACGATGAAGCCAACGAAGACAGCTTTGTTAATACACTGGAGTCTGTACTCGTCTCTGCAGCTCGAGTTTCGACACCTCAAAATACAAATACACAATACAACCAAAGAAGACAAATCTACAAATCGACCAGCTCGTCCTCGAAGAGCGACGCTTACGTCGAGAGTGGCAATCCCACAGATTGCGATCTGCTAGGCAAACGTTAACCTACTAAAGCTTTACAGCAAGAAGAAGCTTATGTCTAGCGCCGCTACATTGAGTAATTGTCAACAATTATTATAAAAAACTCACTATTGAGAGCTCAACCAACTATTTTGTGACCGAAAGAAACTGTGATGCCTATTAGAAATCCCCCAAAAAGATCACTGAGCTCCCATATTGCTTTTCAATGTCATCGCAAACCTTTACCACTTTCCAGGGAGATGGAAAAAAATCATTTATAAATCGATAGCAAAGCCGGGAAAAGACCATACAATCCTCATGTCGTATAGACCTATAAGCCTACTTCAATGATTATCTAAACTCTTGAAAAATGAGTATTGATTTGGATAAACACATACATAAGAATTCAGGAAGGAATCTCATCAATTTGAAAAGCACGGAACAGTTGAGCAGGTCAACCGGAAATCATCAGAAATTAAAAAAGCGTTCGAAAAAAGAGAGTGCTGTACTGCCATATTTTTAGATGTGTCTCAAGCATTTGATAAAATTAGGCTAGAAGGTCTAGTGTACAAGATCAAGACAATGCTCCCCTACAACACCCACAAGCTTAATGAGTCTGACCTCTATGACAGAAAATTTCCTGTGAGGTGCAATACTGCTTTAACTGACGATTTAACTATTAGAGGTGGAGTTTCTCAAGGTAGCGTGCTTGGGCCAAAATTGTATTATTGTAAGCCACGAATAACAACATCTACCTTTGCTGATGATACAGCTTTTCTTAGCCGCTCAATATGACAGATGCAATTAACAGCTCAACTAGCTCTTTATCAGATTGGCAAATTAAAGTGAATGAACCAAAATGCAAGCACATTACGTTCACCCTGAACAGGCAAATCTGCCCGCCGATCACTGTAAACAACACTCTACTGCCGAAAGCAAACAAAATGGCGTACCTAGGAGTTTACCAGGCACACTGAAGCCAAAAGAACATAAAGGCACTTGTTTCCAAAAGCCCCATGGAAGTATTTGGATTTCAAATCGATCTGTTGGGCCCGCTACCTAACGGAAAATATATTTTGGTTTTCATCGATTACTACTCTCGATGTATGGAGTTCAAAATAACGAGGAGCATCACACATCCATAAACTCAACACAGCACGAGGTGGATACCGGGATAAGGTGATCAAGGGGAGTTGAAAACAAGTAGTGAAAGCGCGCTGTCCAGGAGTTGAAATAATCGTATTTTATTACATGTGTGTTACACACCCTACATACAATCTGCAGTTCCTGCTATTAAAATACAACTAGATACTGGCAACCAGTTTTCCCTAGCTCTTGTATGCTGCCCCCTCGCTTCACTATAACGGAAAATGAGTTTATGCAGTCAACGTAGACAGCTTTGTTAATACACTACTCGTCTCTGCAGGGCGTTTTGCAACACCTCAAACTACAAATACACAATACAACCAAAAGAAGACAAATTTACAAATCGACCAGCTAGTCCTCGAAGGGCGACGCTTATGGCGAGAGTGACAATCCCACAGATCGCGATCTGATAAATAAACCTTAAGAAATGCCTCACATCAACTCACGAAACCTTTATGTCCAGCGGCGCGTCATTGAGCCATTGTCCACATATAGTATAAAAAAACTTACTATTGAGCGCTTACATATAGTATAAAAAACTGAGACGGAAAGAATCAATTATAATAATGATAGCAAAGCCGGGAAAAGACCATACAATCCTCATGTCGTATAGACCTATAAGCCTACTTTAATGCTAAACACGTACCTACATACGAATCCAAAAATGAATCCCATCACATAAATTTGGGTTTCGTGAAAAGCACGGAACAATTGAGTAGGCCAACAGGATAGCATCAGAATTTCGAAACGCGATCGAAAAACAAGAGTACTGTACTGCCATATTTTGAGAAGTCTCTCAAGCATTTTATAGAGTTTGGCTAGAAGGTCTAATGTAGAAATTCAAGACAATGCTCACGACTAACAACATCTACGTTTGCTGATAATACAGCTTTTCTTAGCCGCTCATATGACCAATGCAATCAACTGCGCAGCTAGCTCTCTTCATCAGACTGGTAAATTAAAGTGAATAAACAAAAATGCAAGCATGTTACGTTCACTCACGTTACTGTCGCAAGCAAACGAAGTGACGAACCTAGCAGTTCACCCGGCGCCTGACACCTAAAGCTAAAAGCCAGCATTGGCTTATCAACGTTCGGTCTCCCTTTAGCCTGCTATATAACTCAGTACTAAAACTTATATTGATGTAGGGCTCCCAGTTATGGGAAAAAACTCTACCAGTCAAATAAGAGATCGCAGAACAGAAGGAAAAGTACTATCCCAAGCTATCTTTCCACCTTAACCACCTGGCGAGAGGTCTAACAAGGTTGAGCAACCAATCACGTCACCGTCGCAATGACTCACACAACCAGCGACCGACTTGAGGGACGCGCAACCAATATGCAGTCTTAGTATACTGTTAGTTAAATTTGAATGTACGGATTTATAAACTTATGGTAAGTCTCAAAATGGGAAGAAGATACAATAAAAAAAAAAATTAACAAGAAAGGAAGCAAAGTTCGGCAAGCCGAAGTTCATATGCTTTTAAAGCTATTGCAAAAATGAAAAATTCTTGAAAAAATTAAAATTATGATTTACTTGCGTTTAAGTAAATCACAGAAATATTTTTTCATTTTTTCCGAGAAATATTGCAACATTGTCGATGGCAACGTTGCAACATTTCAATACAATGGTCAAGAACCCGCAAGTTCAATAACACAAACATACGCATCCAGTCAAAAGCCTCAGCGCAATACCAAAATGCTGATTCTGCAAACCTTGCAAACCACAGCTTAGATCAGGGTACTTGGAAATGAATAAAATCAGTCTCAAATTGAACAAAGAAGTACAACGTTCAAAACTTATTTTTTGGTTTTAATTATACTGGAAATTAACTTGCGCCCGAACAGGGACCAACGCGAGTAAAATCGATTAAGTTCTTTTTAATAATTAAATATTTTTTTTTGTGCGACTCCGTTGTCCCAAACATAAAACCTGAAATCAGAGAGACTCCTTGGCAATTACAGTTATTAAAAACAAGTGTGTCTCAAGCATTTGATAAAATTAGGCTAGAAGGTCTAATGTACAAGATCAAGACAATGCTCCCCTACAACACCCACAAACTTAATGAGTCTTACCTCTATGACAGAAAATTTCCTGTGAGGTGCAATACTGCTTTAACTGACGATTTAACTATTAGAGGTGGAGTTTCTCAAGGTAGCGTGCTTGGGCCAAAATTGTATTATTGTAAGCCACGAATAACAACATCTACCTTTGCTGATGATACAGCTTTTCTTAGCCGCTCAATATGACAGATGCAATTAACAGCTCAACTAGCTCTTTATCAGATTGGCAAATTAAAGCACATTACGTTCACCCTGAACAGGCAAATCTGCCTGCAAACAAAATGGCGTACCTAGGAGTTTACCAGGCACACTGAAGCCAAAAGAACATAAAGGCACTTGTTTCCAAAAGCCCCATGGAAGTATTTGGATTTCAAATCGATCTGTTGGGCCCGCTACCTAACGGAAAATATATTTTGGTTTTCATCGATTACTACTCTCGATGTATGGAGTTCAAAATAACGAGGAGCATCACACATCCATAAACTCAACAGGTGATCAAGGGGAGTTGAAAACAAGTAGTGAAAGCGCGCTGTCCAGGAGTTGAAATAATCGTATTTTATTACATGTGTGTTACACACCCTACATACAATCTGCAGTTCCTGCTATTAAAATACAACTAGATACTGGCAACCAGTTTTCCCTAGCTCTCGTATGCTGCCCCCTCGCTTCACTATAACGGAAAATGAGTTTATGCAGTCAACGTAGACAGCTTTGTTAATACACTACTCGTCTCTGCAGGGCGATTTTCAACACCTCAAACTACAAATACACAATACAACCAAAAGAAGACAAATTTACAAATCGACCAGCATAGCCCGGATCATGATAGTACAGGACCTCCTCGAAGTGCCGCTTCTACTCATGCCATTTTTTTGGATTTATTATAAAATTTCATCCTAACGCTACAAGTTTGGAACCTATAAATAAATGCGCTAGTCACTAAGAGTTTGCAAATATTGAATTGTTCCATTTAACTTAAAACTAATTTTCATAAAAACTAACCTATGTCGCCTTCTATTTTCACTTTAATTTACGTAATAGTGTTTTTAAGGTGCTAATATTTTTAAGATGGTTTGGGAGCTGATTCCATGATCGAATAGCATTAATTAAAAACTGTCTTTCGGATGTCATAATCTAGGTCTTATGCAAGTAAGATTATTTGCTCTTCTAGAGGATGTAAATTGAAGTTTTTCAAAAGATACGAAGGTTCTTTTTGGAAAATAATTTTTTGCATAAAAATTAAGTTTTGCATCTTTTTCCATTCATTTAGCGATATATAAAATATTTTCAGCGAAAATTCGGATACGTGATCTCTATGTGGTTGGTTGAATATATACTTGGCTATGCAATTAAATACAACTTTAATTTGTTCTTACTGGTATTGTCACAGTTTGAAAAAACTTATACTCCATAAAATAGCGCTGGGACAATGCAGGTTTTAGCTATTAGTAAACGTATATGGGTGGGCAGGCAATTTTTAGTTACGGCTAATGCCCTTATTATGCCATATGTTTTCCCTACAGACTATGTAATATGATCATTCCAGGTAAGAGTTCTGTTGAATGTAAAACCTAAGTTTACAGCTGTATCAACGTACTCAAGTGGCGTGATATTCATACTCAGTGGCTGCAAATTTTCAAAAATTATCTTTCTTTTACTTATGAGAAGACATTTTGATTTTGATGGGTTGATCCCAAGTCCATTGTTGCCGGCCCACTCATTTACACGTTCAAGTTCTCTGTTACAAACATCTATACATTCATTTATTCTGTTTAAGGGACGACTCACATACATTTGGACATTATCAGCATGCATGTGTACATTACATTCAGATAACGCATTGGGAAGGTCATTAACATATAAGGTAAACAATAAGGGACCAAGCACAGACCCTTGGGGTACACCACGATTAACATTTCATATGAAGACGAAACGCTAGACAGTACAACAGATTGACGACGATTTTGTAGGTACGAAGACACAAGTTGGACAGAAGATTTAGAAAACATAAACATATTACGTAGTTTTGCACAAAGGACATTATGGTTTACTGTATCGAAGGCTTTACTATAGTCCAGTATAACTAAAAGTGTAACATTGTTTTCGTCTATTTGTTCCCTTATGTCGTCTGCAATTTTAAAATAGCTGAGGTATAGCTTCTGTTTTTAATAAAACCAGACTGATTATTAGTAAGCATTGCATTGTCGGACTTAAATTTATTAATATGATCAGCCATGAGATTCTCAAATGCCTTTGATAGGTGTGGTAAAATGGAGATGGGTCTGTACTCATTATTTGATTTAGGAATCAACAAATTTTTGCCGCTATCCAACAGTCCAGTTAAGTAGATTTTGTCAGTACAGTATTAAAGGTATAGGCAGGATTTTTGGCAGCAGAATTTTTATAAATTTAGGGTTTATGTTGTCAGACCCAGTGGCGTCACTCTTAGTTCTTAGTATACTTTGAAGGACATCACACTGATTAACACACATAAACCTTAATCTAATATCACAGACAGTTGCAGGTACAAATCGTGGGTTCAGATATTTATTTTCAGTGATTTCAGGTACTGTGCAGCTTAAAAACTTTTATTAAGTTCATTTACATTCATGTCGTGTTCAAGTCTTGGTTTAACTTTGCATATTCCCAGGTTTTTAATTATTTTCCATGTCTGAGCAGTGGAAGATGCGTTGTTGAATTTATGGGAATAGAAATTTGTCTTGGCGGTGTCAGTAAGTTTGGTCACTTTTTTTCTCAATGTCTTGAACACTGCGTAAGCTTGAGGTGTCCTGTACCTTCTCCACTTATTGTACGCCCCGTCATGCTGTAATATTGCGTCTTTGATGTTTCTTTGGAACCAAGGCTTTTCAGAAAAACGAATAACTTTGCTAAGAACAGGTACGAGACAGTTATATAAATAACAAATATTGTTTTGAAAAAGGTTAACTTGTTCGTCTACTTCGGAAAGGGAATATATGTCAATCCAATTGCACAAATTAAAGGTGAAGTCCAAACGGTCATAGTAGATATTTTTAAAGTCCCTAAAAACTATTGGATGGTCAAGGTATTGTAGGTCAAGTGCGTAAGTCAAGTATATGAGGTCGTGTTTTGAAAACGATGGGACAATAAGTATGTCCCATGTAGCTACTTTGTCTGTATTAGACATAAAAAATAACTTTAAAAGCGAGTTGCGGGTTTTGGTAAAATGCGTAGAAGACACAAAGTTAACAAACCTTAAAATAGCGCTGTTAAAATCGCCTGTTAAAATGACGTCTGAATAATTAATTGACACGTCAGGAATGATGTTTAAAAATTGTTTATAGTCAATCCGGCAGTTAGGTCGGTATATACACCCAATTAGTAGCTTATCAGCATATCTTTGGCATCTAATTTCTATAAATAAGTATTAAATTGCACTACTAGTTGAGTGTTTACATACAAACGTGGAACAGAATTTTTACTAACATATATTGCAACCCCACCCCCATGACTATCACGATCAGAGCGATGCAAATTATAGACATCACATTCAACTAAAGCATCAAATAAATTAGGAACAAACCAAGTTTCAGAAACACTTATAACATCTACGCTCGAATTGATAAAGAGGTATCTAAATTTTGCAATTTTTCGTGTGAGGCTTTAAGCATTTATATGACACACATTAAGACCAGCTTTCTTCTTTCCGAGAACCCTTAACATCGCATGGCTATTTGATCGATTTGGATTTATGTTTATGTTATTGTTGTTGCTGTCACCCATTTTAAATTATTTAATTGTAATATTAGCTGCGCTCGCAGTCTATAAATATTTATGACATAAGGACACACCTCACCAAGAAACAAAATAAAATTAAAATTAATGCGACTGATACTAATCCTAAAAAAAAATAATACTACAGATAATTTCACAAAAATGGAATAAAAGTATAAGCACCTCTTAGGTGCGTAATGAATTATCATTTAATGTCCCAGAACTAGCAGCTTCCAGCGCAGCTATTTGATCGGGGGTGCAAATCTCCATTTGAGCCAGTTCGCCCAGGCTTTGCACGCAAATGGCCTCCCCTCCCTCTCTCTCCTTTACGAAGATATCTCCACGGCGCGAGGAAAACAGCAGTTAGGCGCTTCAGCCTCTTGAGATGCATCACCCGCTTGAAAATTTCATATTTTGTTTTGGTCAGCTGTTCGTTTATATATATAAACGTTGGCGAGTCTAGGCCGATGAGCTTTAAGCTCGGCGTTTTGATTTCTTTTCGGTATGCCCCGATCGCACGCAGCAGTGTCGCCTTATCGTGCACGTGTTCCATTTTAATATTTATAATTGGATCCACTACTGTACGGGTCGAATTTTGCGGTCGCATTCGAAAAATCGAACGTACTTTAGGCGGCGGGGTCAGTTTGAGAGAGAAGCACAGTGCGTGAAAAAGTGCTTTCACATTTTCCCCCTGGACTTGTGGGACACCATGCCAACGCAAGTCACAGGCGACTTCAGACGCCGCCTGTGCGTTGCAGGAGGCCACCCACTTTGCCTCCAACTCGTCAACGCGCTGATCCTGGCAGTTTTTGGACAGTTTCGCCTCCAGCTCCTGGACCCGCTGCCTCAGCATCCCCATCTCTCTCACCTCGCTCTTAAGTGACTCTCAGTGTAAGTTTCTTGCAGTCAGCTGCTATTAACTTAAATTTTTCTTCCAGAGTGCCGGCTGTACGTGCCTCGCCATCACGGATCTCCCCTGCAAGACTTTCCTTTAGCTCGGAAAATCTGAGGTCGATCGTGTGAAGCAGTTGAACATCGGAGTCTGGCTTCAAATGTGCTCAGACGGTCAGAGATCGAAATAAATTTGTCTAATACTGCGTCGCTTTGGGCCCTCTTTACGCTGGGTCGCGTGATTTTTATCTGTGGAACTACTATCAATACTTTGGGTTCTTGTTTACCCTGAGACACGCGAGGGGAAGCTGATCGTGGTCGCGCTAAGCTAACCCGCGGAGATGTCTTCAAATCCCCTATGTCTTTCTTATCCCCTATGGGCATGCTAGGATAAAGATCAGGAAATTGTCCCTATTCGGCGTAAATAAAGAAACAAATTTATTTTAAAATCAATGGACTCGTATTGATATTGTAATAAGCCTGATTGGCTTATAATTAAAAGATTTAATTATTTAGTTTATCGTGGCGCGTCCTTTTTTAGCGTCCCTTTTATTCAAGTGTGACAGCATATTCTTAATTATATAATAATAATAGTTATAGATAGTGTTAGCACACCACTTCAGTCGACGCATACAGGCAGCGCTAGCTCTGCCTGCTTTAGTATCCTAGCTTCCCTCCCGTAGTATTTGTGACCTGTGGACACCCGGCCCGTCTGGTCTAGTATCCTAGCTTCCCTCCCCGTAGTATTTAAGACCTGTACGCGGACACCCGGCCCGTCTGGTCTAGTACCCTAGCTTTCCTCCTCGTAGCGCATGCGACCGGCACGCGGACACCCGGCCCGTCTGGTCTAGTAACCTAGCTTTCCTCTTCGTAGTGTAAGTGACCTGTGCGCGGACATCATTCCCGACTGGTCGACCATACCGCCATCCTTTTCCCCTTAATCCCCCCACGTCCGACAAATCCTACCGGGCTTGGCCTCGCCCGAAGTTCCAGCCCGGTGGATTTTTGACCTCCGATACGTGGAAAACGACTTGCGCGTGACGTCCCCTGCCGGCCCACTCTCGCGAAATAGTGTCCAGGCTTGACCACGCCCGAAGTTCCAGCCCGGTGGATTTTTGGCCTCCGGCTCGCGGGGAAAACGGCTTAGTGTCCCAATCACGGAAGTGACCAGTGGGATCACCCGGCGTTAACACCCTCGTGAAATCGTTCGCCTGGCTTGGCCTCGCCCCAAGGTCCAGCCCGTGGGATTTTTAACTCTGGAGCAAGATACGGCGCGATCAACTCGGACATTACTCTCTCTCTTTCGACGTCCACGAGAACCTCCGGCGTAACCCCCTTAAACGACTCATTCACTCGTTGAATGAAACTCTCTAGTCCGGTGTTTCGGTGATTTACAAATTTCTTGTAAAGGACTCCTGGATCTGACTGAGATCTGTACCCCGGCCAGAGAGCATCCTTACAAGTGGCGCCCGAGCAGGGACACCGAGACTAGGTAGAGAATCATCCAAGTGGCTTAAAGACCCACTGAAGAAAAGGAAGGCTGCTATATAGCAGGGCCCCAAGTCCGAATCCTTTAGGAAGGAACTGTGAGACGGGACAACTCACGGAATCCCACACCATTCCCATGACTTCCGGAGCTACATCGATCGGGACTCCAGCCCGCCATCGAGGGATTCATCCAGGATCGACACACGGTACCTGGATGCCATCGGTAGACGCCCGCTTACCTGCCGATCTACAAGGACGAGACACACGGAGCAGCACGGCTCCCACTCAACATCTGCTCCCCGAGAAGATGCATAAATGGAATTTGCGGTTCGATGGGAGTTCGGATCCGCTGACTCTCATCGCCGCGCTCGAAGAAAAATGACGACGTGCAGGATAAACCCAGAGGACGTACCCCGCGCTATGTCCGAGATATTGGAGGGCCCAGCGGCACGGTGGTTTCGCACAAGCCACCAAGCCTGGCTTGGCCTCGCCCCAAGGTCCAGCCCGTTGGATTTTTAACTCCGGAGCAAGATACGGCGCGATCAACTCGGACATTACTCTCTCTCTCTCGACGTCCATGAGAACCTTCGGCGTGACCCCCCCCCCCCCCCCCCCCCCCTCCCAACGACTCATTCACTCGTTGAATAAAACTCTCTAGTCCGGTGTTTCGGTGATTTACAAATTTCTTGTAAAGGACTCCTGGGTCTGACTGAGATCTGTACCCCGGCCAGAGAGCATCCTTACAAACGTTTATTTTTGTATTTGTATTTTGTATTTGTATTTATTATAAAATTTCATCCTAACGCTACAATGTTGAAACTTATAAATTAATTCGCTAGTCAGTAAGAGTTGCAAATATTTAATTGTTACATTATACTTAAAACTAATTTTCATAAAAACTAACCTAAGTCGCCTTCTATTTTTACTTTAATTTGCGTAATAGTGTTTTTAAGGTGTGTGAATAATTTTATCTTGAATTGCGTGGCACTGCTAATATTTTTTTAATTTGGTTTGGGAGCTGGTTCCATGATCGAATAGCATTAATTCAAAATTGTCTTTCGGATGTCAATGGTCAATGCAAGTAAGATTGTTTGCTCTTCTAAAGGATGTAAATTGAAGTTTTTCGAAAAGATACAAAGGTTTTTTGAAACTAATTTTTTGCAGAAAAATTAAGATTCGCATCTTTATCCATTCATTTATCGAAACATCGAATAATTTCAGCGAAAATTCGGATACGTGATCTCTATGTGGTAGGTTTTTTATATATATAACTTGCTATGCAATTAAATAGAACTTTAATTTTGTTCTTACTGGTAGTGTCACAGTTTGAAAAAACTTCTACTCCACAAAATAGCGCTGAAACAATGCAGGTTTTAGCTATTAGTAAACGTATATGGGTGGGCAGGCCATTTTTAGTTACGGATAATGTCTTTATTATGCCATATGTAAAACCTAAGTTTACAGCTGTATCAAGATTTTGAATTTGATGGGTTGATCCCAAGTCCATTGTTGCCGGCCCACTCATTTACAAGTTCAAGTTCTCTGTGACAAACATCTATACATTCATTTATTCTGTTTTAAGGACGACTCACATACTTTTGGACATCATCAGCATTGGGAAGGTCATAAAAATATAAGGTTAGCAATAAGGGACCAAGCACAGACCCTTGGGGTACATCAAAATTAACATTTTCATATGAAGACGAAACGCTAGACAGTACAACAGATTGACGACAGTAAAACTAAGAGTGTAACATTGTTTTCGTCTATTTGTTCCCTTATGTCGTCTGCAATTTTTTAAAATAGCTGAGGTACAGCTTCTGTTTTTTCTTAAAACCAGACTGATTATTAGTAAGCATTGGATTGTCGGACATAAATTTATTAATTTGATCAGCCATGAGATTCTCAAATACCTTTGATAGGTATGGTAAAATGGAGATGGGTCTGTACTCATTATTTGATTTAGGAATCGGAATTATTTTTGCCGCTTTCCAACAGTCCAGTTAAGTAGATTTTGTCAGTACAGTATTAAAGGTATAGGTTATGTATGGCAGGATTTTTGGCAGCAGAATTTTTATAAATTTAGGGTTTATGTTGTCAGACCCAGTGGCGTCACTCTTAGATCTTAGTATACTTTGAAGGACATCACACTGATTAACACACATAAACCTTAATCTAATCTAATCAGGTACAAATCGTGGGTTCAGATATTTATTTTCAGTGATTTCAGGTACTGTGCAGCTTAAGAACTTTTTATTAAGTTCATTAACATTCATGTCCCAGGTTTTTAATTATTTTCCATGTCTGAGCAGTGGAAGATGCGTTGTTGAATTTATGGGAATAGAAATTTGTCTTGGCGGTGTCAGTAAGTTTGGTCACTTTTTTTCTCAATGACTTGAACACTGCGTAAGCTCGAGGTGTCCTGTACCTTCTCCACTTATTGTACGCCCCGTCATGCTGTAATATTGCGTCTTTGATGTTTCTTTGGAACCATGGCTTTTCAGAAAAACAAATAACTTTGCTAAGAACAGGTTCGAGACAGTTATATAAATAACAAGGGAATATATGTCATTCCAATTGCACAAATTAAAGGTGGAGTTCAAAAGATCATAGTTGATATTTTTAAAGTCCCTAAAAACTATTGGATGGTCAAGGTATTGTAGGTCAAGTGCGTAAGTCAAGTATATGAGGTCGTGTTTTGAAAACGATGGGACAATAAGTTGGTCATATGTAGCTACTTTGTCTGTATTAGACATAAAAAATAAGTCTAAAAGCGAGTTGCGGGTTTTGGTAAAATGCGTAGGGGACACAAAGTTAACAAACTTCATCCCCAGCGATTTCATGTCCTCTGCAAGGTGGGATTCCCTTAAAATATCGCTGTTAAAATCGCCTGTTATAATGACGTCTGAATAATTAATTGACACGTCAGGAATGATGTTTAAAAATTGTTTATAGTCAATCCGGCAGTTAGGTCGGTATATACACCCAATTAGTAGCCTATCAGCATATCTTTGGCATCTAATTTCTATAAATAAGTATTCAATTGCACTACTAGTTGAGTGTTTACATACAAACGTGGAACAGAATTTTTACTAACATATATTGCAACCCCACCCCCATGACTATCACGATCAGAGCGATTCAAATTATAGACATCACATTCAACTAAAGCATCACATAAATTAGGAACAAACCAAGTTTCAGAAACACTTATAACATCTACGCTCGAATTGATAAAGAGGTATCTAAATTTTGCAATTTTTCGTGTGAGGCTTTGAGCATTTATATGACACACATTAAGACCAGATCTCTTCTTTCCGAGAACCCTTAACATCGCATGGCTATTTGATTGATTTGGATTTATGTTTATGTTATTGTTGTTGCTGTCACCCATTTTAAATTATTTAATTGTAATATTAGCTGCGCTCGCAGTCTATAAATATTTATGACATAAGGACACACCTCACCAAGAAACAAATAAAATTAAAATTAATGCGACTGATACTAATCCTAAATAAATATAATAAAACTACAGATAATTTCACAAAAATGGAATAAAAGTATAGCACCTCTTAGGTGCGTAATGAACTATCATTTAATGTCCCAGAACTAGCAGCTTCCAGCGCAACTAATTCATCGGGGGTGCAAATCTCCATTTGAGCCAGTTCGCCCAGGCTTTGCACGCAAATGGCCCCCCCTCCCTCTCTCTCCTTTACGAAGATATCTCCACGGCGCGAGGAAAACAGCAGTTAGGCGCTTCAGCCTCTTGAGATGCATCACCCGCTTGAAAATTTCATATTTTGTTTTGGTCAGCTGTTCGTTTATATATATAAACGTTGGCGAGTCTAGGCCGATGAGCTTTAAGCTCGGCGTTTTGATTTCTTTTCGGTATGCCCCGATCGCACGCAGCAGTGTCGCCTTATCGTGCACGTGTTCCATTTTAATATTTATAATTGGATCCACTACTGTACGGGTCGAATTTTGCGGTCGCATTCGAAAAATCGAACGTACTTTAGGCGGCGGGGTCAGTTTGAGAGAGAAGCACAGTGCGTGAAAAAGTGCTTTCACATTTTCCCCCTGGACTTGTGGGACACCATGCCAACGCAAGTCACAGGCGACTTCAGACGCCGCCTGTGCGTTGCAGGAGGCCACCCACTTTGCCTCCAACTCGTCAACGCGCTGATCCTGGCAGTTTTTGGACAGTTTCGCCTCCAGCTCCTGGACCCGCTGCCTCAGCATCCCCATCTCTCTCACCTCGCTCTTAAGTGACTCTCAGTGTAAGTTTCTTGCAGTCAGCTGCTATTAACTTAAATTTTTCTTCCAGAGTGCCGGCTGTACGTGCCTCGCCATCACGGATCTCCCCTGCAAGACTTTCCTTTAGCTCGGAAAATCTGAGGTCGATCGTGTGAAGCAGTTGAACATCGGAGTCTGGCTTCAAATGTGCTCAGACGGTCAGAGATCGAAATAAATTTGTCTAATACTGCGTCGCTTTGGGCCCTCTTTACGCTGGGTCGCGTTATTTTTATCTGTGGAACTACTATCAATACTTTGGGTTCTTGTTTACCCTGAGACACGCGAGGGGAAGCTGATCGTGGTCGCGCTAAGCTAACCCGCGGAGATGTCTTCAAATCCCCTATGTCTTTCTTATCCCCTATGGGCATGCTAGGATAAGGATCAGGAAATTGTCCCTATTCGGCGTAAATAAAGAAACAAATTTATATTAAAATCAATGGACTCGTATTGTTATTGTAATAAGCCTGATTGGCTTATAATTAAAAGATTTAATTTTAATGGCGCGTCCCTTTTTAGCGTCCCTTTTATTCAAGTGTGGCAGCATATTCTTAATTATATAATAATAATAGTTATAGATAGTGTTAGCACACCACTTCAGTCGACGCATACAGGCAGCGCTAGCTCTGCCTGCTTTAGTATCCTAGCTTCCCTCCCGTAGTATTTGTGACCTATGGACACCCGGCCCGTCTGGTCTAGTATCCTAGCTTCCCTCCCCGTAGTATTTAAGACCTGTACGCGGACACCCGGCCCGTCTGGTCTAGTACCCTAGCTTTCCTCCTCGTAGCGCATGCGACCGGCACGCGGACACCCGGCCCGTCTGGTCTAGTAACCTAGCTTTCCTCTTCGTAGTGTAAGTGACCTGTGCGCGGACATCATTCCCGACTGGTCGACCATACCGCCATCCTTTTCCCCTTAATCCCCCCACGTCCGACAAATCCTACCGGGCTTGGCCTCGCCCGAAGTTCCAGCCCGGTGGATTTTTGACCTCCGATACGTGGAAAACGACTTGCGCGTGACGTCCCCTGCCGGCCCACTCTCGCGAAATAGTGTCCAGGCTTGACCACGCCCGAAGTTCCAGCCCGGTGGATTTTTGGCCTCCGGCTCGCGGAAAACGGCTTACTGTCCCAATCACGGAAGTGACCAGTGGGATCACCCGGCGTTAACACCCTCGTGAAATCGTTTCGCCTGGCTTGGCCTCGCCCCAAGGTCCAGCCCGTGGGATTTTTAACTCTGGAGCAAGATACGGCGCGATCAACTCGGACATTACTCTCTCTCTTTCGACGTCCACGAGAACCTCCGGCGTAACCCCCTTAAACGACTCATTCACTCGTTGAATGAAACTCTCTAGTCCGGTGTTTCGGTGATTTACAAATTTCTTGTAAAGGACTCCTGGATCTGACTGAGATTTGTACCCCGGCCAGAGAGCATCCTTACAAGTGGCGCCCGAGCAGGGACACCGAGACTAGCTAGAGAATCATCCAAGTGGCTTAAAGATTGGCTTATAATTAAAAGATTTAATTTTAATGGCGCGTCCCTTTTTAGCGTCCCTTTTATTCAAGTGTGGCAGCATATTCTTAATTATATAATAATAATAGTTATAGATAGTGTTAGCACACCACTTCAGTCGACGCATACAGGCAGCGCTAGCTCTGCCTGCTTTACCTTCAAAACCCGGAATCTATTTTTACTAAATCTAGCCTATGAATTCCCTGTGTGGGAGACAAATAGGTTGACTTTGTATATCTTAGAACCTAAGCATTGCAATGTATTTTTAACTAACAACCCCATTCCACTTCTGTGCAATGGTGGCCCCCTCGACTCTGAAATCGTGTATATAAACCTGACTTCATCCCTTATAAAATCAGTACTCAAGTAATCCTTGTGTATTTAATTATTCTGCATTCTACAAGTGAGCATCGCTGTGTCTTTGGCCCTCATATGCATGATTTTCTCCGAGTTAAGCCAATTCAAGTGTTGGTTTAGCGTCCTACTGTCACTAGATTATGTTCTAGGGGCAATCACATATATAAATAATAAAAAATCAATAAACCTACAAACATTTTGGTGACCCCGACCGTTGCATGAAATTCTAGTCAACTTGGCGACTAATTTCTGCACATGTTTTTCTAGACAGATTCCCGATCAACTTGGCGATCGAATCATCTAGATTTAAAGTTGTAAAAATCTTGCTTAATAAACCTGTTATTGAGCAGAATTCATAACTAAGGGTAATTTGCCTCGAATAATTTTCCGAGCATATTCCCGAACAACTTGAAATTTTTTTTCAAGGAGGTTGAAAATTTGATTGCCATTCAAAGCCAAATTGGCGAAGAAATCCATAATTTGCTGAGAAACATCAAAAAGGATTCCAGCAAAAGAAAGGAAAAGGCGTCTTATTTTGAAGACAGAAAACGCCAAATTGAGGAGTATTGGATAAAATTCGACAAAGGAAATAATATTATCCTGGAAATGTTAAATAATACTCCAATGTCGCATGAATATTTTGAAAAGCAATACTACAATCAAATGAAAACGATTGTGTATCAAGCTATCGAAGAATTCAATTCTTAAATTCTTCAATCGATGGAAACTGAAACATCGTCAGAAGTTGTGGAACAAATACAAAAATTAATAAGACACCAAGCGGCGGTTCTAAAATCTATGAAACATATAGCTCCAGAAAACAAATTTACCTATAAATCAGTAATTGATAGTTTATGGAAACAAATTGAAAGTCTTCATTTTGAAATTCACAAATTGTCCATCGAACCTGAAGAATTAGGTGATAGTATGGAGCGATATATCTCCGCTGAAGAAGCAATTTTACAATTTTGTCAGCCATCAACTGAAGCAGTTTCAGTAGCTACCAATTCATCGGTGGCTACAATTTCTTCAATACAGTTGCCAATAGTTTCCATTCCAAAATTTGATGGAAGCTATCTAAAATGGCAACAATTTCATGACATTTTTAATAAAATGGTTCATGAATCTGCTATCCCAAAGATACAAAAAATGTGGTATCTTAAAGCTAATCTCTCTGGAGAAGCAGAAAGGTTAGTTAGGCATTTAGAATTAACAGAAGTTAATTATGACACCGCCTGGACCATGCTTAAAGAACGTTTCAATATTAAGCGAGTCCTTTCTACTGCGATATTTGAAAAATTATTTGATCATCCTAATGTGACAAATGATTCTCAATCAATAAACAATTTGCATGACAACATCAATGAATCATTGCAAGCCTTAAAAAAATATTGGAATCAGAACAGAAACCTGGGATCCAGTCCTTCTGTTTCATATGACAAGAAAACTAGATCGACTCACGCACACACTGTATGAGCAAACAATTTTAGATGCCAGGGAAATTCAATCAATAAAAGAGTTCCTTGCGTTTCTGGAACAACGTTTTCTCGCACTTGAAGCCATTGGCGACAAATTGCATAAGGAAAAACACAAAACAAGTGCTTCAGCGACAGCGAATTCATTGGCGTTCCTGTTTTGTCAAAAGGGAAATAGCATTTACAAATGCGATAGATTTAAGGATATTTCTCCTGCTGAAAGGCTGGCCACATGTCCAAAAAATGCATGTCTAAATATACATGCATAAAATGCAACAAAAAGCACAACACATTGCTACATTTAGGTAACGGAAATTCCAGTACCGAACCAAAAACAGCAGCGTCTGCTGCTACTAAAAACAGTTGTGAGAAAAAATACACACTCTTAGCAACGGCTAGAGTCATAGTGCAAGGAGTAAACAATCAAGAAGGAGATTTTCGCGCACTTCTCGATTCCGGATCACAAATAAATTTAATATCTGAAAGACTCGTTAAGCGGTTATCGGGTCAACTACATCCAACAAACCTTCGCATTGAGGGAGTAAAGGACGTGTTAGTGTACTTATTAAATCAAAACATAGTGATTTTGAAGCAAGAGTCGAAGCGTTTGTTCTTCTTCATATTGTGGCAGATCAGTCCACTGAACAAGTAAAAATAAGTGATTTAAAAATCTCAAACAATATTCCGCTTGCTGATCCTCATTTCGCAAGACAAGGAAAAATTGATTTACTGCTTGGCGCGGAACATCACTTCTCTATCATAAAGCCAGAGCAAATCAAGTCGTATCCAGGCTATCCGATTCTCCAGAACACCGAATTTGGTTGGATCATTGCTGGAAAATTCAACATGTGCTCAAAATGCCACAGGATTGCATGGTAGTTTCCTCAGCCGAGGAAGCAAAATCGTCGTTGGGAAAATTCTGGAAATTGGACAACATGGAACCAATAAGAAAATACAGGACACCAGAGGAAAGACATTGCGAGAAACATTTTTTGGAAAATCTTCAACATGCACAAGACGGAAGGTTAATAGTCAGATTACCTTATTCTGAAGATCCCTCATCCCTGGGGAAGTCTTGCGATATTGCGACAAGGCGTTTCCTTTCGTTGGAACGAAGAACCAGCCCAGATATTAAAATTTTGTATAACGAATTTATGGGCGAATACGAAAAACTAGGTCATAGAAAACAAGTATTGCGTAATCAAATACCAAAGGAACATTACTTTATTCCTTACCACTGTGTTCTTAAGCCGGAAAGTACTACTACAAAATTAAGAGTAGTTTTTGATGCTTCCTGTAAAACATCTACAGGAAAATCATTGAATGATGAGCTTTATCCAGGACCAGTTGTTCAAAGTGATCTGTTTTCTATTCTATTAGATTCAGAATTCACAAATATGTTTTTACGGCTGATATAGAAAAAATGTATCGGCAAGTTTGGATGAATCTAAAAGACCAATTCAATCAAATGATTGTTTGGCGCTACAATCCGTCTGATGAAATAAAATATTGCCGGCTGAAAACTGTGACTTATGGCACAACTTCAGCTCCATTTCTTGCCACAAAATGCTTGGAGCATTTGGCCAATAAACATTTGGAAAAATGGCCATTGGGATCAAATGCACTAAAGAACGATTTCTATGTTGATGACTGCCTACCGGAGCAGACACAATTATAGAGTGATCAAAGGATTCAAGGAGTGGATTTAAGCTAAGAAAGTGGTGCTCTAATTCACACCAGCTACTAAAGGATGTTTCACCTGAAGATATTGCTATCAACATAAATCTTGGCACTGCACTAGAACATACTAGTGTTAAGACGTTGTTAATCATTTGGAGCCCTAAGGATGGCAACTTGTGAGGCAAGGCTCAAGAACATAACACTCAAACAATTACAAAAAGAATGGTAGCCTCTGAGTTGGGTCAAATTTTTGACCCACTTGGTCTTTTGGCTCCAGTCATAATCAGAGCAAAAATCTTTCTACAAAATCTTTCAGTCCTTAAACTAGATTGGGACACAGAGATTTCAGTTTCCCTAAAGGAAAGGTGGGAGGCCTTAATTTGCTTTAACATAATGACTATTCCGCGACACATTTTCGATGGAAAAATACCTCATAAGCAAGAACTACACATATATGTGGATGCTTCTGAAAAAGCGTTTGGTGCTGTTGTTTATATAAGAGCCATATATAGGAACAGACAAACGACTGTGCGCCTATTATGCGCTAAATAAAAAGTAGCATCTCTTGGAAAGCAAACCTACCGCGACTAGAGTTATGTGCAGCTGTGTTAGGCGCAGAGCTTGCTGAATAGGTGAAAAAGGATCTAAACTTACAATCAGAATCCATAAAATGTCATTACTAGGACAGATTCGACAATCGTGTTATGTTAGATAAATGCGAAAGCATCGAATTTCCATACATTCGTTGCAAATAGGTTGTCGAAAATTCAAGATACAACCTGTCCGAATCAATGGAGACATGTGTCATCAAATCTCAACGCCGCAGATGTATTATCAAGAGGGATACCCGCATCTCAATTAAGCGGACATACATTGTGGTTATACGGACCACTGTTTCTTCATGGAACTGAAGAGAAATGGCCAGCTCTATTTAAAGCTCCAAAGGATAACACTATTTCTTTGGAACGGAAAATTAAAATTGTTACATTGGCAACATGTACACTAGGAGAAGAAATATATCGAATTAAACATGGAAACTCGTTTAATCGCTTACAACGTATAGTTGCATACATGTTACGATTTTGTTATCGTAAAAATAGAAAACAAACCGAGCTACTGGAGTTTGACGAATTGGAACAAGCTAGGCGGATAATTATACGGTGTATACAACAGGCTGACTTCACAAATGAGTTTAATCACCTTCGACGTCATCCCGAACGACCATTACCCAACAGCAGCAAGGTCGCTTCTCTTCCTCTTCAGTCTACTCTAATCTACTCTATCATAAGAGTAGGAACAAGGGTGGAAATGCCCCAATTTCTCAGGAATGCAATGAATCCCTACTTACTACCTATATAATGACGAGATCGTCAAAATGCTGATACATAAACTTCACGTAGAAAATATGCATTGTGGACAAAATACTTTAAAGGGTATTGTACGACAGCAGTATCACATCAAAATCACTCCTATGGTTAGAAACGTTATCATGAAATGCGTGCCATGTACCAGGTTTCGTCCGAAGTTGCTTTCTCAGATAATGGGAAAACTACCTGAGCATAGAGTTTCACAAAATCGACCGTTTTTAAATACCGGAGTCGATTATTGCGGACCCTTCTGGATACACCACAAGGTCCGAGGCAAGCGACCTGATAAAGCATACATAGCAGTATTTGTATGTTTCTCGACAAAGGCTGTCCATCTGGAACTTGTGGGAGATTTAACAACTGCTGCATTCCTTGGAGCACTACAACGATTTATAAGTCGTAGAGGAAAGTGTCAGACCCTATACTGCGACAATGCGACAAATTTCGTTGGCGCCAGCAACCAATTTAAAGAGTTAAAAGAAACAATGCACTCACAGCAAGCTAAAAACTCTATAGTCCAGCTGTGCAATACAAAGGGTGTCCATTTTAAATTTATTCCACCGAGATCCCCTTACTTTGGTGTATTATGGGAAGCTGCGGTAAAATCAGCAAAAACACTATTATTAAAAATGTGTCAACTGCCAACCTCACCTTTGAGCAGTTGAGCCTGTTATCACAAATGTTGAGGCAGTTTTAAATTCTCGGCCTCTTACTCCAAGATCAGATGATCCTAATGACCTTACAGTCCTATCACCAGGTCATTTTCTGATTGGAGAAGCACTAGTCGCTCAGACAGACCCAGAACCACTTCGAATAAAATCGCTACCTGAACAATGGGAGCTTGTGCAGCGGCTTAAGCACACATTCTGGACGCAGTGGTCCAGAGAATATTTAACTGGCCTGCAACAACACTCAAAATGGAAACAGGCCCATAAAATTTAAGAGAAGGCATGATGGTTATTGTCAAGGAAGACAATGTGCCTATGCTGCAATGGCCTATTGGACGAATAGTTAAAATTTATCCAGGCCAAGATGGATATGTGCGAGTTGCAGACGTAAAAACTGCAACAGGTGTATTTAAAAGAGCGATCCATAAGCTTGCTCCACTATTCCGTCAAGAAGATCCAGAAGAAAAACGAAAGGAAATAAATGAAGATGCCGAAGAAGAAGAAGAAGATCAAGAACCAAAAAGGCGGAAGAGCCCATCCCTACCAATGCTATCGATGCCGTTATTAATCTTACTGCTGCTATTACCATTAGCTGCTGCAGGTCCGATTAATATAACCAGGTTTGATTTAAGGCCAGGAACTTATTACGAAAAAATTGGATCTACTCGACTGGCAACTGCAGACTGGACAATCATAGCTTATTATGATTTAAAACCGTACCTCGAAGATGTAAAGACATTTTACATGGGGACAATTAAGGTCATGTGCTGCTGTATACCATAATTTTCAACACGTTTATGAAGAATTAATAACTGAAAATGATTTACTCCACATGTCAAGAACGCGTCGTTCTCCCTTGGATATTGTTGGAAATATTGCCAACAGTTTATTTGGCGTATAAGACACAGAATATGCCCCCGGCCGGGGGTCTAGTCGGCGAATAAAAGATCTTTGTATATTCCCAATCTTTCTGTGCGTTTTCACTGATCAATAGGGCGGTCACGTTTATATAAATTTGGTGGGACGAACACTTACATCTTCTGAGCTAGCTGCACGAAAAATCAGTTCGTTACATCCTTCGGCCAAAACGTGATTGTCCTGACAGTGAAATTCAGTATCAAACAGAAATGGGGAAGGGATGGATCGGAGGGCAGGTCGGAGGACATACGGAAAGCCCTTTCAGAATATGTCACAAAAACACAAAATGACCCAGGAATGGCTGAAATTGGGGCTGAGCTGGAGGAAATCTACGACAAACCAGGCTCAAGCGGCCAATTTCGAGTCCCAGACGCCGAACATCTCATAGCTAGCCTGGGCGTGGAGAGTATGAAGGAGGCAGGAAGATCCAGGGGCACAAGTTAAGAAAGAAGACCAGAACAGCAAAGGCCTACCGCACCAGACTATGCAAAAGTCGCAAAGCAAATCAGGAAATGTTCTTTCAAGTTTGACAGCACGGAGAAACCGCTGGAGTTTCTGGAACAAGTAGAATGGTCAGCGAACACAGACGGTTTGAACCTGAACCTCATTCCCCGAGCCATGCCAGAATTGCTGCAAGGCAAGGCCCTTAAGGGGTTTAAGCACTGAAGGACATGAGGAGAGTTCAAAGACAGTTTCCAAACTTTTTTCCTGCCAAGGGGATTTTTCTCAAAGTTCGCAGACCAGGTAAAGCAAAGTAAACAGGGTTTCAGAGAGTCAAAGGTAATTCTCAATCTAATAAAGGAAAACTGCACGCCTGATCTGAAGATTTCCCTGAGAACGTACAAGGAAACACTAGAGCTGATTAAGGAAAACTGCACCCTGATCGGAGGATTTCTAATTAGAATCTCTAATGGTCCTGGCGGATGAGTATGAAGAACTCGAGAAAGAGCGAGAAGCATTCAAACAAGAAAACAAGTTCTCGCGAATCAAAGCAACAGCACCACAACAGGTTACGTGTAGAAGGTGCGAAGAAGAGGGCGGACACCAAGCGACCATCGACGGACCGAGCCAATGGACCAAACAACTATAACCACCATAACCACGTTATGGAGGCCACCTACTACAAATCAGAGTCCACCCAGCGCAGCACCAAAAGCCCACAGGTCACAGACAGTCGTCGTGAACCCACACGAAGCATGTAGGCGCGTGGCGGTAACGGGCATTGGGCCAGAGGATACCAAAATCAGCGGATACTTTTCTGCTGGAATTGCGGCAAGGTTGGTGTAAAAGGTGTAGAGTGCTGCCAGAGATCGGGAAATGGCCAGCGGTCCCAGCCGCAGAGAGTGGAGCAGGGGTCGCAAAGTGTTGTGTCTCCAAACTAACTGGCAAATTAATCGAAAAAGAGCAGCAGTTATCCGCAGCGGTAACGATTGGCGGAACCTCACACAAAGCCACAATCGGCCACAACAAGCTTTATAAGCGAGGAGATGGCGGATATACTGGCTGCATATGGAAAGATTACAAGGACAAGAAGGCAAGTTAGGTTGGCAGATGGCAGGTGCAGCGGGATAAACACGCAGCTTGAGGTGGAGGTCGAATTCGGCAACAAACGATTGCCCATGAGCCTGCTGATCCTACAGGAGTGGTAGACTCGCTGGTGCTAGGATGGAATTTCCTTACAGGAGTCGGCGCTGAAATAAGGTGTGCCGGACATACAGTGGTGATCCCAGAAAGAAGAAGGCACAACGGGTGGTTAGAGGAAAAAATGTCCGTGGCAGTGGTTCAAACCACCTCTGAGGAATGCGATGTTGAAAAATTCATAGAGCAGGAGCTCGCGGAATTTCGAACAATGAGTGGAACATCCAACATAGCCGAGCACCGAATCACCATGAAGGACGACAAACCAATCAAACAGAGATACTAACCGAAAAATCCAAAGTCGACGATTTGCTGGAGAAGGGATGCATAGAACACTCGAGAAGTCCGTACAGCTCCCCGATTGTCATGGTGGAAAGAAGACAGGTCAGTGGAGGCTTTCTGTCGACTTTAGACAGATCAATGTCAAATCTATCAAAGATGCTAATCCGATGCTAAGAATAAATTACATATTGGACCAGTTGAGGGAGGCGAGATACATAAGCAGTCTAGAAGAAAATATCAGGATATTTACGGCGTCACAGTGCCAGTGGAAAGTAATGCCATTTGGTTTACACTCCGCTTCTGCGACTTTCCAGAGAGCACTGGATCAGGTTATAGGACCGGAGATGTCATCACACGCATTTGCGTACCAATACGACATCATCGTGATCGGACGCACACTGGAGGAACACAGAAGGAACCTGAGAGAAGTTTTCCGACGCCTAAAGCAGGCAAACCTCAAGATAAATCCCGAAAAATGAATGTAAATTCTTCAGAAGCGAACTTACCTGAAGCTGCTATCGATAAAAGGATAAAAATAATGACTCAGCAAAAGGAGGATATAGCTAATGCTCGTCTAGATTCTCTTGAGGCCTTTCAATGGTATATTGCGTTGACGAATCAATTATCCATATGGGCAGCAAGTCTTCAGAGAGTTCAGACAGAAATTTCACATGTTCTGACAAATGTGCATCACAATGAAATAAGTCAACTTCTCGTTTCTCCCAAGCAACTTCGACAACATTTGAATAAACTAAAAATTCACATGCCTCAAGGAAAAATGCTCCCTCTAGACAGCGACAATGTACTTCAACTTTATAAGTTGTTGAAGGCAGAAGCAAAGGTGGTAAAGGATTATGTAATCTTTAAATTAACACTGCCGTTAGTATCATCACAGTTATTTGAAATATATAACTCGGTATTGGAACCAATAAAATGATTTCCCTTGATATTGAATATCTAATTATGGCTGCGAATCAACATCGAGATCGATTCATTACTATGTCGTCAAATGAATTTGAACTTTGTAACTTAATTAATGGCGAAGAGTATATTTGCTCAGATAAGCAATCCATGTTCTCCATTGACAATCTTTGTGAGTTTCCATTGTTTAACAACAAATCCTCGTCATTGTGCCAAACAAAGGGTTCAACGAAATCATTCTCATGGCAAGGATTGACAACAAAAAATCAATGGATATTTTCAATTAAATCATCTATGGAGTTATCATCAGTATGTGATGATCAATTATCAACCATTACAATTGATAATATCAAACTTTTATCCTTGGATCCGAAGTGCACTTTAACCTCTACTGGAACATTGAAATTATCATATGATCGATTTGGTAGTCTTAATGAATCTTTAGCGCCGCTTGCTAGAGTTTCGCAAGCAAATAATTCAATAAAGCTAAGTTATAATGAATTTAATGAGCTCAGCAAAAGCAAAGGTGGTTAAGGATTATGTAATCTTTAAATTAACACTGCCGTTAGTATCAACACAGTTATTTGAAATATATAACTTGGTTCCAATACCGGTAATCATCAACAATAAAATGATTTCCCTTGATATTGAATATCCAATTATGGCTGTGAATCAACATCGAGATCAATTCATTACTATGTCGTCAGGTGAATTTGAACTTTGTAGCATAATTAATGGCTAAGAGTATATTTGCTCAGATAAGCAATCCATATTCTCCATTGACAATCATTGTGGGTTTCAATTGTTTAACAACAAATCCTCGTCATTGTGCCAAACAAAGGGTTCAACGAGATCATTCTCATGGCAAAGATTGAGAACAAAAAATCAATGTATATTTTCAATAAAATCACCGATGGAGTTATCATCAGTATGTGATGATCAATTATCAACCATTACAATTGATAATATTGGACTTTTATCCTTGGATCCGAAGTGCACTTTAAGAAATCCTGTTCTGAGTGTTATTGGCCATCAGGTAACCTCTACTGGAACATTGAAATTATCGTATGCTCGATTTGGTAGTCTAAATGAATCTTTAACACCGCTTTCTAAAGTTTCGCAAGCAAATAATCCATTAAAGCTAAGTTATAATTAATTAAATGAGCTCAGCAAGGAACTGATTCCAAGAATAAAAATAAAAATGCCAAACGAGATCGTCGAACTTAAACATCACCACATAAGTGCCTATATCGCTCTAATTTTATCACTTGGGTTGATAATATTTTATGTATGGAAACGTTTCCAAAAGAAGTCGCCTCAACCAACCTCTTCATCTTCAAAGGACATCGACCTGCCAGCGAAGCCAATGTTAATCAACACCCCAAGAAGACATCACCAGACGCCCGTACCCGACGCCTTTTAGATCAATATTGGATGATGTTGAACACCTGTTCAACGGCTGGGAGTATGTTAGCACACCACTTCAGTCGACGCATACAGGCAGCGCTAGCTCTGCCTGCTTTACCTTCAAAACCCGGAATCTATTTTTACTAACTCTAGCCTATGAATTCCCTGTGTGTGAGACAAATAGGTTGACTTTGTATATTTTAGAACCTAAGCATTACAATGTATTTTTAATTAACAACCCCATTCCACTTCTGTGCAATGGTGGCCCCCTCGACTCTGAAATCGTGTATATAAACCCGACTTCATCCCTAATAAAATCAGTACTCAAGTAATCCTTGTGTATTCAAATACTCTGCATTCTACGAGTGAGCATCGCTGTGTCTTTGGCCCTCATAGGCATGATTTTCTCCGAGTTAAAACAAATCAAATGTTGGTTTAGCGTCCTACTGTCACTAGATTATGTTCTAGGGGCAACCACATATATAAATAATAAAAAATCAATAAACCTACAAACAGATAGTAATATACTAAAATTGTATTTTAACTTTATATATTAAACATTAATATACATTAGACGCTTCTCTTTTTTTTAATTTAAATTTTAGTTTTTATCCCAAAAGTATTTATTTGGAGGTTTAATTAGTCTACCTGATCGAGATGTTTTTTGCTTTCTTATATATGCTTCTTCTTCATCAAAACTTAAATCATTCTCTCGCTTTCATACTTCGACAGTGGCCCCTCCTTGGCGCGGACAGGGTACAAGAGGCAATGGGATATAGTATTCTGATACAGAGGGTTCTACTATGGCATCGTTAATTAGTTTTTCAATTTGTTATCTATTTCTTCTTTTTGGCTATGGGGTGTTCTATAATTTTTAACATAATCTGGAATGTCATCCTTCAATATTGATTTTTGTTCAAAAAATTAATTGAGTATATAGGTTCTTTTTCTAGTCCGAATATATCAGTAAATTCGGTGCATAACTTAGTGAGGGTACTTTTAAACATTTAAGGAAAATTCTTTATTAATTTGGATATGACTTCGTTATTTCTGATTTCTGAATTTTGTGGTTTTTGATAGTTATCTAATAACTCATAAACAATTTTAGTAATGTTTATAATTTTATTAGCATCAGTCGTATTTAAAATGCGGACAAATGTATTATTTGAATTAGCTATGGTGGTTGGTATTATTACACCAATAGGTATTTCTTTGTGAGACATGTTTATATAAATTTGTCTTACGACATCAGATCGAGCAGGAATTATTGAATGTATAATTAGAATTTTGATCTCTTAATCGAAGTTTTCGGGTCTAACTATTAACCAGTCATAATCTGTTTGGAAATCAAGTTTGCAATTAAATGTTTTAAGGAAGTCCATTCCTATTATACCATCACAGTGTATTGGAAAGTCGTCATAAACTATTTGGAATTTGAAAGGGATTATAAATTTTCTTGTTTGTATTTCTATAAATGTTAAGCCTTTTGAGTTAAGAGTACCTTCTCCTATTATAGACATTGGTTTTAATTTTGTTGTGTCAATGTCATTATTGTTATCAGAAGTTATTTTTAAAAGACTTAAATCAGCTCCTATATCTATTAAAAGGGTTAAGTGTGTTTTAGTGTGATAGTTATTTGTTTGTATATAAATGTAGAGACTGAGCTTTATTTTATATATAGTTACTTTGTGTGGCCTTTTCTTCTTGAAGGAAATTTTTTTAGTTTTCCTGTTCTGTTTAAAATCTTTTACTTGAGCATTTGAGTTTCCTTTATTATTTGAGTTATTTCGGTAAGAACCTCTTTGGTTTCCGCTGTTATTATGTTGGTTCTGGTTTCTATAGTAATTACGGTTTTGATATTGTTCTTGGCCTCGATTAGTATTATATTGGTAGTATTAGCCTCTACCGCGATAATTTCTCTGGTAGAAGTTATTTCTATTGCCTCTATAATAACTACCTTGGTTGTTTGTGGTTATTATTTGTTTTACATTACACTGTGGTTATTTGTTTGTTGGGTACTGCAGTGAATGTATTTAGTTATAGCGCCATTCATATTATTGAATGAGCTACCTTCCAAAATTGTTTTGGTTTTTCCGCTTTCGCAGTTCTTTATCAAAGTAGATATTGCTTCTTTTATGCTGAATTTGTCAGCCTATTCTGCATTTAGTCCTTCGTCGATATAAGATGCTTCTAGTAATTTGTCCGTTACGTTGTTGGCGACGCTCGGCGCATTAACATTTGAGCGGCAATAGGCATAGGATCGAGTTTTACCGAGCCAAAGTGCGTTCTGTTTTGCGGCAGTTAAACGCAGTTAAAGATTACTTAACTGCTGGAGCTACTGAGCAGTTTGATGAATCTGATGTCCTCGCGCGGCTGGAATGGGTGAACTCTATGAACTTGGAATTCGATTCTGCACAGACTTCGCTGGAAAAACTGGACTTTTCGGAGATTAGTAAAGATATGCGGTTTGAATTTTCCGCAACCTTAATGGATTTAAAGGCAAAACTAAATCGGGCCCTAGCAGCTCTGCGCAAACTGCACTTGCCGGGTTCCACAGCTGCCAATTCTACATCCTTTGATATTATAAAATATGCGGATCTTCTTTCTCGATTGCCAAATCTAGAGATTGCTCGGTTTCAAGGATCGTACTCAGAATGGCCGGACTTTATTGCAACTTTTACCACGGTCATTGGAAATTATGACGAGCTAAGTGATATTGAAAAATTACAATATTTGCGGTCCTCTTTAGGCGGCGTGGCTTTGGAAACCATACGATCGCTCGAGCCCTCAAATGAAAATTATAAAAAGGCTTTAAATTTACTTATTAATCGATTTGATAATAAAGTTTTACACTTTCAGGCACACGTTCAGGCAATATTTGGTTTAAAAGGTGTCGAGAAGGGATCAGCTAAGGCTCTTCGGGAGCTAGGCGATTGGATGAATTCGCATCTTCGAGCAATCTGTACCCTGGCCACTACACAACAAATTCTGGATGGATTTCTCATTCATATCGTGACACACAAGATGGATCAAAGGACCCGTGAAAAATGGGAAGATGATTTGTCAATCTCTGAGCTATCTACTTGGGATGCTATGGAGTCGTTTTTGGAGAAGAGGTGCCGGATGATGGAAAACTTGGACCAAGCTGTGGTAATTCAAACACCACACCATCAGGTGGGAAAAAGCATGCATAGATATAACCCAAGTGTAATGATTACGTCTGCTACTAACTCAAACCATCCAATTTGCCTATTTTGCAATACTAGAGATCATTATTTGCCAAAATGCTCCCGATTTTTAAGCTTGAGTCCCAATCTTCGAACCAATAAAATGATTTCCCTTGATATTGAATATCTAATTATGGCTGCGAGTCAACATCGAGATCGATTCATTACTATGTCGTCAAATGAATTTGAACTTTGTAACTTAATTAATGGCGAAGAGTATATTTGCTCAGATAAGCAATCCATGTTCTCCATTGACAATCTTTGTGAGTTTCAATTGTTAATAACAAAGCCTCGTCATTGTGTCAAACAAAGGGTTCAACGAAATCATTCTCATGGCAAGGATTGACAACAAAAAATCAATGGATATTTTCAATTAAATCATCTATGGAGTTATCAGAAGTATGTGATGATCAATTATCAACCATTACAATTGATAATATCAAACTTTTATCCTTGGATCCGAAGTGCACTTTAACCTCTACTGGAACATTGAAATTATCATATGATCGATTTGGTAGTCTTAATGAATCTTTAGCGCCGTTTGCTAAAGTTTCGCAAGCAAATAATTCAATAAAGCTAAGTTATAATGAATTTAATGAGCTCAGCAAAAGCAAAGGTGGTTAAGGATTATGTAATCTTTAAATTAACACTGCCGTTAGTATCAACACAGTTATATGAAATATATAACTTGGTTCCAATACCGGTAATCATCAACAATAAAATGATTTCCCTTGATATTGAATATCCAATTATGGCTGTGAATCAACATCGAGATCAATTCATTACTATGTCGTCAGGTGAATTTGAACTTCGTAGCATAATTAATGGCTAAGAGCATATTTGCTCAGATAAGCAATCCATATTCTCCATTGAAAATCATTGTGAGTTTCAATTGTTTAACAACAAATCCTCGTCATTGTGCCAAACAAAGGGTTCAACGAGATCATTCTCATGGCAAAGATTGAGAACAAAAAATCAATGTATATTTTCAATAAAATCACCGATGGAGTTATCATCAGTATGTGATGCTCAATTATCAACCATTACAATTGATAATATTGGACTTTTATCCTTGGATCCGAAGTGCACTTTAAGAAATCCTGTTCTGAGTGTTATTGGCCATCAGGTAACCTCTACTGGAACATTGAAATTATCGTATGCTCGATTTGGTAGTCTAAATGAATCTTTAACACCGCTTTCTAAAGTTTCGCAAGCAAATAATCCATTAAAGCTAAGTTATAATAAATTAAATGAGCTCAGCAAGGAACTGATTCCAAGAATAAAAATAAAATGCCAAACGAGATCGTCGAACTTAAACATCACCACATAAGTGTATATCGCCCTAATTTTATCACTTGGGTTGATAATATTTTATGTATGGAAACGTTTCCAAAAGAAGTCGCCTCAACCAACCTCTTCATCTTCAAAGGACATCGACCTGCCAGCGAAGCCAATGTTAATCAACACCCCAAGAAGACATCACCAGACGCCCGTACCCGACGCCTTTTAGATCAATATTGGATGATGTTGAACACCTGTTCAACGGCTGGGAGTATGTTAGCACACCACTTCAGTCGACGCATACAGGCAGCGCTAGCTCTGCCTGCTTTACCTTCAAAACCCGGAATCTATTTTTACTAACTCTAGCCTATGAATACCCTGTGTGTGAGACAAATAGGTTGACTTTGTATATCTTAGAACCTAAGCATTACAATGTATTTTTAATTAACAACCCCATTCCACTTCTGTGCAATGGTGGCCCCCTCGACTCTGAAATCGTGTATATAAACCCGACTTCATCCCTAATAAAATCAGTACTCAAGTAATCCTTGTGTATTCAAATACTCTGCATTCTACGAGTGAGCATCGCTGTGTTTTTGGCCCTCATAAGCATGATTTTCTCCGAGTTAAACCAATTCAAGTGTTGGTTTAGCGTCCTACTGTCACTAGATTATGTTCTAGGGGCAACCACATATATAAATAATAAAAAATCAATAAACCTACAAACAGATAGTAATATACTAAAATTGTATTTTAACTTTATATATTAAACATTAATATACATTAGACGCTTCTCTTTTTTTTTAATTTAGTTTTTCAATTTGTTATCTATTTCTTCTTTTTGGCTATGGGGTGTTCTATAATTTTTAACATAATCTGGAATGTCATCCTTCAATATTGATTTTTGTTCAAAAAATTAATTGAGGATATAGGTTCTTTTTCTAGTCCGAATATATCAGTAAATTCGGTGCATAACTTAGTGAGGATACTTTTAAACATTTAACTCATAAACGATTTTAGTAATGTTTATAATTTTATTAGCATCAGTCGTATTTAAAATGCGGACAAATGTATTAATTGAATTAGCTATGGTGGTTGGTATTATTACACCAATAGGTATTTCTTTGTGAGACGTGTTTATATAAATTTGTCTTACGACATCAGATCGAGCAGGAATTATTAGATTATTGTCTATTGAATGTATAATTAGAATTTTGATCTCTTAATCGAAGTTTTCGGGTCTAACTATTAACCAGTCATGATCTGTTTGGAAATCAAGTTTGCAATTAAATGTTTTAAGGAAGTCCATTCCTATTATACCATCACAGTGTATTGGAAAGTCGTCATAAACTATTTGGAATTTGAAAGGGATTATAAATTTTCTTGTTTGTATTTCTATAAATGTTAAGCCTTTTGAGTTAAGAGTACCTTCTCCTATTATAGACATTGGTTTTAATTTTGTTGTGTCAATGTCATTATTGTTATCAGAAGTTATTTTTAAAAGACTTAAATCAGCACCTATATCTATTAAAAGATGGATCAAAGGACCCGTGAAAAATGGGAAGATGATCTGTCAATCTCTGAGCTATCTACCTGGGATGCTATGGAGTCGTTTTTGGAGAAGAGGTGCCGGATGATGGAAAACTTGGACCAAGCTGTGGTAATTCAAACACCACACCATCAGGTGGGAAAAAGCATGCATAGATATAACCCAAGTGTAATGATTACGTCTGCTACTAACTCAAACCATCCAATTTGCCTATTTTGCAATACTAGAGATCATTATTTGCCAAAATGCTCCCGATTTTTAAGCTTGAGTCCCAATCTTCGATATAGGGAAGCAAAGAAAATGCACCCTTGCCACAACTGTTTACGCAAAGGCCATAGCTTGCAGCAATGTAAGTCAACTCATTGTAAACATTGTCGCATGAAGCACCATTCATTACTGCACATTATCCCAGAGTCATCCATACCATCGACCTCAGTTTCATCTCCATCATCCGACCCATCTATAAGCTCTCAGCCATTACCATCGACTTTATCATCACTAGTGTCATGCTCATCTCCATTATCACAACCTAATCACCATTTAACGCACTCTCCACCACAAACCTTAAATACAATGCCAATGAATTAGGTGCTGCTTCCAACTGCTATAATCTACGTAAAAAATAGAGTTGGTGCATTTATGCCTTGCCGAGCAATATTAGATTCAGCTTCTCAGTTTAACTTTAAACTTTATAAACCTAGCTAGCCAACTTAATTTGAAACTTAGACAATCGCACACACTAATTTCTGGGATAGGGGAATCTTCCATGAACTCTGATAAGGCAGTCGATATTCTGGCGCAATCACGGGATGCAAGCTATCGTGCGTCATTCGCAGCTGTTGTAACCCACAGTATCACTGATTACCAGCCAAATTTTAATACAAACACTAAAGTATGGAGGATGCCACAAAACATTTCGCTAGCTGACCGTCATTTCAACCAGTCACAACGAATCGAACTTTTAATTGGCGCTGGTCTGTTCTTCGAAATAATCGCTAAAGGGAAAATTATTTTGGATAGCACCTTGCCCACGCTTCAAAACACCAAGCATGGTTGGATAGTTTCTGGAGGGATGTCAAGTATGCTAAATCGCAAGTGCTAAATCGCAAATAAAATGGCTGCCATTGTCAAGGATCCTGCTGATCATTTAGATGATGACACACTTGCTGCCGTAGTAAAGCGGTTTTGGGAGATTGATGACATTAGTTCAGAAAAACCATCGATGCTGGCCGAGGACTTACGATGCGAGCAGCATTTCAAAGAAAATTGCATTAGGCTGGAGAATGGTCAATATTCGGTTCGCCTTTTATCCACTTTAGGATTCGAATCTTTAGGTGACTCCTACTGTCTGGCCCGTCGTCGTTTTAAAAGTTTGGAATCAAAACTAAATAAAAACCAAAATCTGAAAGCGTAGTAATCGGCATTTTTACAGGAATACCACAATTTTTCTTGCCTCACCATTCTGTTCAGAAGCTTGAAAGCACTACCACTAAACTTCGTGTCGTCTTTAATGGTTCTGCAAAGACTTCATCTGGGATAGCTCTAAACGACTTGCTTCTAGCAGGACCAACAATTCAGCAAAAAATCTTTAATATTTTGCTTCGGTTTAGATTTTTTAAAGTAGCTCTTTGTGGAGACATCTGCAAGATGTACCGCTGCGTTCGTGTTTCGTACCCTGATGACTTTTTGCAATGTATCATTTGGCGAGAGAACTCCACAGATAAATTGAGTGTTTATAAACTAAACACGGAACCAAGTCGGCTGCCTTCTTGGCTATAAGAGCCATGCATCAGCTCTTTTATGATGAAGAGGAATCATTTCCGGTTGGAGCTAAAATCGTTCGTAGAGATTTCTATGTGGACGATCTAATTTCTGGTGGCGATTCAGAAGAGGTGAAAGAAATTCGTCATCAGGTAAAGGAGCTACTGGCGCGCGGCCACTTTCCGATCCGAAAATGGTGTTCGAATGAAGCAAGCTCTCTCGAAGGAGAGTCTGATCGCGATAAAGAGCAATTGATTAAATTCCACGACGGATCAGCTATCGCCAAAGCTTTGGGGTTGGTCTGGGATCCATCTTCGGATAATCTTCTCTTTAACTTTGCACAAATTTTATCAAGTCAACGAGCAAAAAAACGGATTGTGTTATCAACAATTGCGAAATTTTATGATCCGCTTGGTTTAATAGCACCCGTTGTTACAAAATCCAAAATTGTTTTGCAAAAGCTATGGAGCAATAACATGGATTGGGACGACACACTGCCAGAGCCCCTTCTTTCGTCATGGGGGAAGTTGACCTCTCAGTTGCCGATCGTCCAGAACCTAAAAATTTACACGATTCGTAATGCAATTGCAGGCTTCCGTCGAGATGCACGAATTCTGTGTTCTAGCACAGCAGGTATGGCTTGGCAACAAAACGGATTGTGTTGTCAACAATTGCGAAACTTTATGATCCGCTTGGTTTAATAGCACCCATTGTTACAAAATCCAAAATTTTTTTGCAAAAGCTATGGAGCATGAACATGGATTGGGACGACACACTGCCAGAGCCCCTTCTTTCGTCATGGGGGATGTTGACTTCTCAGTTGTCGATCGTCCAGAACCTAAAATTTCCACGATTCGTAATGCAATCGCAGGCTTCCGTCGAGATGCACGGATTCTGTGATGCTAGCACAGCAGCTTATGGCGCGTGCTTATATTTGCGGTCGGAGGCCAATGGCAACGCTGAAGCACATCTACTCTGCGCCAAGTCTAGAGTAGCTCCCTTAAAAGCTTTAACAATACCAAGAATAAAACTTTCAGCAGCGTGTTTATTGGCTGAGCTTTTCGTAAACGTTAAGGAAACCATAGGTTTTGATTGCAGCTTTCACTGCTGGTCGGACTCGTCTATTGTGTTGGCTTGGATTCGGCAACCTCCGAGGGACTTCAACGTATTTGTGTCTAATAGAATCGCGAGCACTCCCTTTGGGCAAATGGACCTCCATTTCTACTAAAGGAAGCGTCGAACTGGCCCTCCCTATTAGATGCAGAAAAGAACATTCCGGAACGGCGTTCCACGGCGCTAATTGGAATCGTTGGCGCTGACATATCTATCAACTCCAAGTTTCTCAACTCATTCGACAAGTTGCAGCGTGTTTTCGCGTAAATTTATCGATTCATTTCAAGTTGCAGAGCCAAATCATTACCTTCAACCATCTATCCTACCGTTGACGAGATCAGCTTCGGAACCGTTCTGCTTCTAAGGAGCATTCAACAGGTTCACATAGCGGTGGAGTATGAGGTTCTTAGCCAAGGCAAGCCTTGTCCTCCGAAGAGCAAGTTGATTTCTCTGAGGCCAATACTTAGCTCTGAGGGTTTACTTCATGTTGGTGGAAGGCTTTAAAATGCGAGCTTGGACTACGAGGCTAAGCTTCCGATATTGTTACCCAAGTATTATCCGGTCACCAGAGCGATTATCGTCTGTTATCATGAGAAATACTTCCACGCAGGGCCACAGGCGTTGCTCGCTGCCTTACGGCAATTGGCCAATCGGGGGCCAAAAGTTCGTGGCTAGCGTCATCAACAAATGCGTCAGATGCTTTCGGATGAAGCCTGTGGCTTGGGAACACGTGATGGGTAGCCTGCCAGCAGATCGAGTTGCCAGCTTTTCACACCACAGGAGTGGACTATTGTGGACCGTTCTATCACAAGAGAGGCCCGGAACAAATCACCCCACAAGTGCTACATCGCCATCTTTGTCTGCTTTTCGACGAAGGCTGCGCACTTGGTAGTCGTCCAGGATCTCACAACGGATTCTTTCATTGTAGCTTTGAGAAGATTCATTAGCCTCAGAGGCAGTCCACGTACTATTTGGAGTGATAATGCGACAAACTTTTTTGGCGCTAAACGAGAGCTAGCGGAACTGAAGGAGTTATTTTTGAGCGAACCGCACACGGCTTCGATAACTTCTTCCTGCTTAGCGAATGGGATTGATTGGAAGTTCACACCCCCGCGTGCCCCACATTTTGGTGGTCTATGGGAGGCGGCTGTAAAATCGGCAAAATTTCACTTCTACCGAGTTGTCGGTGCAGCCATCTTAGCCCTTGATGAACTCTTGCATATGAAATTTCTGCCATTCTTTACTAGCGTCCGCTTTGTCCAATTTCAGAAAACGCTGAAAATTTTGAGGTGCTAACGCCAGCGCATTTCCTCAAAGGTTCCAGCTACACAAGGTTTCTTGAGCCTGACGTTACTCATCTTCGCGAAGGCCGGTTAAGCAGTTGGCAAAGAATAACACAAATGCAGCAGCACTTCTGGAAAAGATGGAGCAGAGAGTATTTGTCCCTGTTGCAAGAACAAAGCAAATGGCGGATCAAAACATCCAACATCCAAATCGGTCGTGTTGTATTGCTTCGGGAGGACAACCTTCCACCGATGAAATGGCAGCTTGGGTGCATCCATGAAGTCATACCCGGAAAGGCCGGCGTCGTCAGAGTAGCTGTGGTCCGGACAGAACCACCGTCACCAAACTAGCCGCTCTGCCCATCGAATACCATTTGGTTGGAACCGTGCCTCTTCCAACGGGGGGAGTATGTTTAGAGCAGACCGCCAGCACCTAGTCAAATGCTCATAGGTGTGCGCTGCAAGCGCAGGGCTGTTATGCAACTTTGCTCTTCGTTTTTCTTATCTCGCTACATTTGTCGCGTTATCTCTTTAGCTGAGCTAAAGCAAAAACATGTACACGAATTTGAAGTCACGCTTTTGGCAAGTCAGTTATACAAAATCGCTGCAACTCCGAGCACAGCTAATAAAATAAAGAAATAATTTCAATTGAACCTATCATGCGTTTAATTTATATTTCTTAACTAAAGGGTGGCATTTTGGGTGGCATATTGTAATCAAGTGAAAATGACGTTCCAATTTTGTGTATGTGTAGGCATCGAATTTTTTTAGGCTCTAAAAACCAACTTACGCTGCTCGGTTATCAAAACACCCTTTTATTGGCTTTCTGGAGTGGAAGAATTTCTGGCCCGAAACTAAAGAAGCTTGTGGCCAGACGGTTTGCATATTTCTGGCAGCCAGATACTGATCTACGCCTGGAATGGATACGTCGACGAAACGGAACCCCTAGGATCCTCCATCAAAAGCCGGGCCATCATCTCCATAACCCCAATTATAACAATGTGCAGGTTTTCAAAATTGCGTATTAAAGCCAAACTTCAAACCATATTGCAGCACCCAATTATTGCATAGTAGTTTGAACGTGTACTAAGTTTTATTGATTCCTGGATTCGTGTAAATCAGCTTCTGATTATAATTAGAAAAGAAAAAGCAATTGCACCCGGCGCACCTTGCAGACAGCCGAATATGTAAAATCTTTGTTCTCTTTAAATTAATAAGTAATCTAAATTCTAAAATTCTAATGAGACAAAGAGTCTATAATCTATTGTAACTTAAAATATATATATTTCTTTTATAAACTATGAATAATCGCATAAATTAGTTAAAGAAAAGTATTTGTAAGTTACTGAGCAATATGAATTTGGGAAGTTTGGAATATTTCTCTTTTATTTATGTAACTGTAACACAGCGAATACGTCGGTTTCATCTTGGACCCAATATTACATCAATGAGTGTTTAACTGTGAGTATTGTTAAGAGAATATTTATGCTCGAACCTTTTACATAATATTTATATATAATGATTTGAAACCATATATTCCGTCATATTCCCGAAGTAAATATTCTCATAATTATGATTCTTAAAATATAGTAGTAAATGAAAAATAAATTAATGTTAAATGGTAATCTATTTGTTAGTTTTCTTTTGTTTCTGTTTTCGAATATTGAATTAAAATGGAATTTATTTGTAAGACTATTATTATAAATTTGTTGGTTTAAATTATGATTATCTTCGTCCTTCGAGTACTTACGAGTAATTACGATTGTTGCCGATGGTGTGTGTGTGTACTCTGTATGCATGCACACTACAAAATCATATTGTAAGGATGCTCTCTGGCCGGGGTACAGATCTCAGTCAGATCCAGGAGTCCTTTACAAGAAATTTGTAAATCACCGAAACACCGGACTAGAGAGTTTCATTCAACGAGTGAATGAGTCGTTTGGGGAGTCACGCCGAAGGTTCTCATAGACGCCGGGAGAGAGAGAGTTGGCGTCGGAGTTGGTCGCGCCGTACCTTGCTCCTGGGTTAAAAATTCCACGGGCTGGACCTTGGGGCGAGGCCAAGCCAGACGAACGGTTTCGCGAGTATGGGGACGCCGGGTAGTCCCGCTGATCACTTCCGCGATTGGGACACGTAAGTCGTTTTCCGCGAGCCGGAGGCCAAAAATCCACCGGGCTGGACCAAGCCAAGCCCGGTAGGATTTGTCGGACGTGGGGGGGATTGAGGGGAAAAGGATGGCGGTATGGTCGACCAGTCGGGAATGATGTCCGCGCACAGGTCACTTACACTACGAAGAGGAAAGCTAGGTTACTAGACCAGACGGGCCGGGTGTCCGCGTGCCGGTCGCATGCGCTACGAGGAGGAAAGCTAGGGTACTAGACCAGACGGGCCGGGTGTCCGCGTACAGGTCTTAAATACTACGGGGAGGGAAGCTAGGATACTAGACCAGACGGGCCGGGTGTCCACGTACAGGTCACAAATACTACGGGAGGGAAGCTAGGATACTAAAGCAGGCAGAGCTAGCGCTTCCTGTATGCGTCGACTGAAGTGGTGTGCTAACACTATCTATAACTATTATTATTATATAATTAAGAATATGCTGCCACACTTGAATAAAAGGGACGCTAAAAGGGACGCGCCACGATAAACTGAATAATTAAATCTTTTAATTATAAGCCAATCAGGCTTATTACAATATCAATACGAGTCCATTGATTTTAATATAAATTTGTTTCTTTATTTACGCCGAATAGGGACAATTTCCTGATCCTTATCCTAGCATGCCCATAGGGGATAAGAAAGACATAGGGGATTTGAAGACATCTCCGCGGGTTAGCTTAGAGCGACCACGATCAGCGTCCCCTCGCGTGTCTCAGGGTAAACAAGAACCCAAAGTATTGATATCCTTAAACTCACTTAGTTCCACAGATAAAAATCACGCGACCCTGCGTAGAGAGGGCCCAAAGCGACGCAGTATTAGACAAATTTATTTCGATCTCTGACCGTCTGAGCACATTTGAAGCCAGACTCCGATGTTCAACTGCTTCACACGATCGACCTCAGATTTTCCGAGCTAAAGGAAAGTCTTGCAGGGGAGATCCGTGATGGCGAGGCACGTACAACCGGCACTCTGGAAGAAAAATTTAAGTTAATAGCAGCTGACTGCAAGAAACTTACACTGAGAGTCACTTAAGAGCGAGGTGAGAGAGATGGGGATGCTGAGGCAGCGGGTCCAGGAGCTGGAGGCGAAACTGTCCAAAAACTGCCAGGATCAGCGCGTTGACGAGTTGGAGGCAAAGTGGGTGGCCTCCTGCAACGCACAGGCGGCGTCTGAAGTCGCCTGTGACTTGCGTTGGCATGGGGTCCCACAAGTCCAGGGGGAAAATGTGAAAGCACTTTTTCACGCACTGTGCTTCTCTCTCAAACTGACCCCGCCGCATAAAGTACGTTCGATTTTTCGAATGCGACCGCAAAATTCGACCCGTACAGTAGTGGATCCAATTATAAATATTAAAATGGAACACGTGCACGATAAGGCGACACTGCTGCGTGCGATCGGGGCATACCGAAAAGAAATCAAAACGCTGAGCTTAAAGCTCATCGGCCTAGACTCGCCAACGTTTATATATATAAACGAACAGCTGACCAAAACAAAATATGAAATTTTCAAGCGGGTGATGCATCTCAAGAGGCTGAAGCGCCTAACTGCTGTTTTCTCGCTTTCCGCGTGTCGTAGGCCAAAAATTCACCGGGCTGGACCTTCGGACGAGGCCAAGCCAGGATACTATTTCGCGAGAGTAGGACCGGGGGGTTGCGTCGCGCACAAGTCGTTCTCGACGTATCGGATGCCAAAAATCCACCGGGCTGGACCTTCGGGCGAGGCCAAGCCGGATAGGATTTGTCAGACACGAGGGGGAATTGGAGGCGAAAGGATGGCGGTACGATTGACCAGTCGGGAATGATGTCCGCGCGCAGGTCACATGCACTACGAAGAGAAAAGCTATTGTACTGGACCAGACGGGCCGGGTGTCCACGTGCCGGTCGCATGCGCTACGAGGAGGAAAGCTAGGGTACTAGACCGAACGGGCCGGGTGTCCACGTACGGGCCACATGCACTACGAGGAGGGGAATCTAAGGTTCTAGACCGAACGGGCCGGGAGTCCACGTCGGGTCTCAAACGCTACGATGTGGGGAACCAAGATACTAGACCAGACGGGCCGGGTGTCCGCGTACAGGTCTCAAATACTACGGGGAGGGAGGTTAGGATACTAGACCAGACGGGACGGATGTCCACGTACAGGCCACATGCACTACGAGGAAGGAAGCTAGGATACTATGAATAAAAAGAATCACGATCATGGAATTCAATCATTTACTTCTCTTTATTATTTTTCTAGGTTGTTTTTATTTATCCACTATCTTCCTACGAGTCCGCTACACCGTCTTTGCTTAACGGATAGGAATTTTGTGTACACTAACCTCAAAACACTAATCAGCCCACTTCTCGAGGTCGAGGCGTCACTCGGATTATCAGGCAAGCACGTTACGGGAGACACGTCCGCTCCGTTTTACTGTACCGGCACGAGAGAGCGCCTGCCCGATCGGTGTGTGACCACCTTCCCCACGCTCCCTTTTTATCGTTTTCGGGATTTCTAGTATCTTCCTTAATTTCTAGTATTTTCCGTTACCCACTAAAAATCGACTGGCGTTGCCACTCGGGTTCGGAACTTAGCTTAACTACGGCTTAATATTCAGTATCAACTTAAAATTTATTATTCATTATGTGTCACTTACACCTATAGCTTACATACTACTAACTTAATATTTAATATTCACGATCAGTCGCTTACACCTATAACCTTACATACTACTACTCAAAAATTGTATCGTACACCTAAGTGTGTACGTTACACCCCCTTTTTCTTCCCGTGGCGCGATAAAGAGGCGCCCGTCGCTCTTGATGGTGACGATGAAGCGGAGTCCGTCACCTCCTATGGCTATGCGGACTCGGCGTCCGCGGCCGGCCCGGGTCGCTATCTTCCTCTCGATCTCCTGGACGATACGCCTAGGTAGGTAACGCAAACCGCTACCACCAATCCAGCCCTACGGCAATGGGCAGAGGTCGTCCTCCCCTCCTGTGGATTCCGTCAATTCCAGTGCGGAATTCGATACGGCATCTACATCGTCCGTCGTCGTAGCACTCGGTGGGGTATTCCTGGCGGCGGAGTCGGTCGAATCGATCTCCGAAATATCCATTAGGACCTGGTCCAGCAAGCGATCTTCCCACTCGGCGAGCTGGTCGGTCGGATGAGCACAGCTGGGGAAGTGCTGGGGATCTACGGCCCCGTCCCACCGCTGTCCAGCGTCACCTCGATGGGGATAATCTGGGCGAGATCTGGCCGAGGTGTCCGCGTCCCGCAGATCCTGCTGCGGCGATGTCTGGAAGCAACGGCGGAATAATGGCCTTTCCCCTTCGTCGTCCTCGCTGTCGGAGATCAGTTCGAATCCAGCCAGGTATACGGGATCTGGGGAGTCTGACGTTATGACCCTGGGGTCGCACCTGGGTTCGGGGAGTCCCGTTTCCTGTACGGGTTCTACCTCCTGTACCCGAACTTGGTTAGCCGGAGAGGTCTGGGTGCTCCGACTAGACATTTTCGTCTCCTTGACCCGCTCCACGACTGGGGATGTCTGAACCCCTAGAGAAACCGACACGGGGGCACTACAGTCCGTCGGGGCGGGGTCCTCGGTTGTCCTACCCTCTCGCCGACTGCCTTCTCGACATCAACGTCGGGATCTACTACTCTGCTGTTTTCCAACGCCGGGGGCAGAGGCGGGGATGGCGGTTCGTCGACGTAGGGTCCCTCTGCAGGTAAACCCCGGGACTTTGACCACCACCGAACGGACGTCGATGCGCATGAACGAGACGTGTCCCGCGTACCGGCAGACCTGGTCTTCGGACGTATGATGGTATGAATGTTCCACGTCCGGGAATCGCGGAGGACTGGGCCTTGGGTAACCCGGATGGCCTGACCGAGGGTCGCGTCGGGTCCACGGGTACTCCTCCTCCGAGGTGGGCCGTCGGGACTCCGTATAGTACGGCTCCCCTGGTCTTCGTCCGTTGGGGTAACCGCTGGACCCACCTGGTGAGCTTTCCCTGGAACGTGGGGGCCTGCTGAACAGCTCCGAATCCTGGTCACTGGCGTCATCTTCGTCGTCTTCCAGGCGGTAGGGAGCTGACTGGGGCGACGTCGGATGATGATATTGTCGCGACCCGTCGGGTCGGGAACTCCACAAGCCTCCGCGGAGTTTTGCGAACCGGGACCCTTCCGTAGCCTGGGAACAGTCGTCTGTCTCCACCGAGCTACCGTCTGTTTCGCCGTCCGACGTGAGGAACTCCCCTTCCATCGCTTCGTCACCTCTGTCATGGTGACCCGTCTCCATGTGGAAGACCTCCGTGTCGTTGGAGTCGTCCGACAACACAATTACTTCATCCATCTGAAACGGTAAACTTAACTTATTGATATTGCCCCACCTCTTCGAGCTCCCTACCTGACGGTGTAGCTAACAAAGGACTCGGCCTTAATCTATTATAATGGTCATACAATGGTTACTCGACTGGTTATACAATGGTTATGCAGTGGTTATACAGTGGTTATACAGTGGTTATACAATGGTTATTAGACTAGTTGTTATACTATTCTGCGGCTGTATGCCGCTTACTGTATCGGGTCGTTCGATCCGGCAATACTATCGTCGATCCTATCCGGAGGGACTTCTGCGTAGTACGGTTTGAGCTGGGATATGTTGGCGATCCGTCGCCGTCGATCTCCGGGACGTTGCAGGCGTACCAAGTTCGGAGATGTGAATTTCGTAACGGTATAAGGGTCGTCATACTTGGGAGCAAGTTTGGCGGCGAATCCCTCGGCTGCTTTCGATAAGGGATGCTGTCGCAGCCAAACTTGAACGCCGAGCGTGGGTCTCCATTCTCGCCTTCGTAGGTTATAATGTCTCGCCTGGTCTTGAGAAGCTCGCTGAAGATTCGCTCGTACGATGTCGAAGATTCCTTTGAGGTGAGACGCCTTGTCTTCAGGACCTGTATGCACGACCGCCGATCCGGGGGTGAGTTCATCATACAGCATCGCAGGCAAGCGTGGTTCCCGTCCTTGAGTTAGGAACGCGGCGCTATACCCCGTCGAATCCGATACACTGCTATTGATCGCGAGGGATATCTCTGGCAACATATTATCCCACGAACTCTGGTCGCCTTCCGACAGCTGGGATATCAGCGTCTTCACAGTGCGGTTGTTCCTTTCTGTGGGATTCTCCTGAGGACAATATGGAGCCGTGTACTGGATTTCAACGCCAAGCTTGGTGAAATAGTCCTTTAGGACCCGGCTCGTGAATTGGGTTCCATTATGCGTTCCCAAAACGCTTTCTACACTTGAGCTGCGGTGGCTTTCGGGAGTGGGATCAATTCTACCCACTTCGAGAATACGTCGTAAAACCCCAGAAGCATAGAATTTACTTGTTTCGACCGGGGTAGTGGGCCTACAAAGTCCGCACAGAGAATGTCGAAAGGTGACGAAACGGGTTACCATCTTACCTGCCGCTTTGGTCTGTTCCGCCTTAAGCCTTTGACAAGATTCACAATGGCGAACATAGCGTTTAGCGTCGCGATACATAACGGGTGATCGTTATTCGGACTCCCAAGTGTCCTGCGGTAGGGGAATCGTGGCACTCATGTAAGACGCGGCCTCTACGGGAAGTGGGCAAACAGAGCTTCCACAGAAAGTAGTCCTCATCGTCAGCTTGGTAGCCCATGTTTCTGTAGAGCTGGTCGTTTTCGATCATGTAGTCGGCGAACTTCTCGGGGTCATCATGTATTTGGTCTCTCCTCTTTTTGATCCATTCGCAGTGGTCCTCGAGTTCGACAGCCCCTTGAAGTACCTCACAAGGCCACGACGTTCAATTTCCCTCGCCGAAAGCGTACTTCGAATTGGAATTGCTGAAATTCTAGCGCCCAACGTGCTATTCGGCCGGAAGGGCTCTCAATAGAATTTAGCCACTTGAGAGCTAGATGGTCGTTAACAACCTCGAATCGGTACCCTTCCAGGTAGCACCGAATCTACCTGATTGCCCAGATTATGGCCAGACACTCTTTCTCCGTGGTAGTGTAGTTCTGTTCCGCGGGGGTTAGTCGGCGGCTAGCGTATGCGATGACCTTTTCTTGACTTTCGGAGCCCTGTGATAAAATTACGCCCAAGCCGACGTCACTCGCGTCTGTTTGCAAAATGAACTTCTGGTCGAAATCCGGACAACCTAAGACGGGGGCAGTAGTCAGGCATCTTTTAATTTCTACCAAGGCGGCTTGCTGTTCTGGTCCCCAGGTCCACTTCCGTCCTTTCTTTAGTAGCGCAGTCACCGGTTGCACGATAGTCGCGAAGCTAGGGACGAATCTCCGATACCAAGAGGCCATCCCGATCCATTGACGGAGTTCCTTAAAGTTAGAGGGAGCCTTTGCTTGAAGAAGCAAGACTTCTCTGGATTTATCCTTAAATTCGCCGCCCGCAATCTGCGGAAAACTTCCAAGATATAAGGGAAGTGCTGTCCTTCTGTCGCGCTTATGATAATAATATCGTCTGGGTAGGCGAAGGCGACCGGTTCCATCTCCACACCAATTACGCTATCCAGAGCGCGTTGAAACGCAGCTCAAAGGGCATGACCTTCCATTGGTACAATCCTCTCCCAGGAACCGTGAATGCTGTATATTGGCGACTATCCCTAGCCATGGGTATTTGCCAATAGCCGTGCTTCAAGTCCAACGTGGAGATGTATCGGGCGAGGCGTAATTTCTCCAGAATGTGACTGATTCTCGGGACTGGGTAACCGTCGGGCACTGAGTGTGCGTTTAACTGACGGTAGTCTACACACATGCGCCAATCGCCAGTCTTCTTCTTGACCAATACGACCAATACACCCCATGCAGTCTCTCGCATAAAGCCAGTTTTCGATCGATGAAGCTTTGTTGGGCCGGACTCAATGGTGTGCTCTATCGCTGCTCGTCGTTTTCTACCATCCCCATCCTAATGGCCGCGCCGGCGTCGATGTTCGGGGTCGTAGCTCGCGTAGAAATAGGACTGAGTGCCTCTGCTTCTTCTGGCCTGGCAGTTCCCAAATGGGCCCCAAACTCAACGGGGCGTACCGTTTCCTTTTGGATGCCTCGCGTCTTTATAAGTACTGGCTGTAAGAGAGGTTCTCCTGCCGCTTGGGATTCATGTTGCAAGTCGAGGGTAGCTCGACCATATCGGACCTGAGTTCCCGCTACTTTGAGGAAGTCCATAACAAGTATTATGCGATCTAACATGGTGAGCATTACCAACATAGGTAAGAGCACCGTAGTGCCGGCCAACGTAACCGAGGTTCGCCAGAGCTTCGTCACCTCCAGACATGACCGGTCGGCCAACGCTATTCTAGTGACCACCTCCCGTAACTCGGCTGCACGGGCGGCCAGGCGAGTAAAACTTTCGCTGGCGAAACTCCTCTATGCCCCTGTATCAATGGTGGCGTCCACTATCGCTGCTGTGATGAGCCCGCAACAGTCTATAGTTAAAACTCCTGGTCGACCACAGTCCCAACAGATATCCCGACGTGGGTTGGGGCCGTTCCGTTTTAGATGTCCGTGCTCTCCACACCGATTACAAGCCCGCCGTATGTCCACTCGAGAGGTTCCTTGACCAGGTTCGCCGATCGGCGAAGTTGAGGTTCTTCTTGGCTCGCGTCGAGTCGTCTCGAGTTTTTTGACACTCTCATATTCTGTGGCCATATGGGTCAACTGTGTCAAAGTCACGAATTCACTGCGTTTAATATACAGTCGGTATTCTAGAGCCATATTTTCGTATGCTCGGTACAATTCTTCCTCTACTCGATAGCCGGCTTGCTGCATCTGGGTTCTGAGCTCGATCAAGTAAGTTTTGAAAGGCTCTCCTCTCCGCTGCATGTGGGTCCGTATCTCATCTTCCAACCGCTCGAAATATCCCAAATGGGCACCAACCGCAACAGGGTGTACTGGCTGTAAAAAACGGTCTCCAGCCGCTTGGGCTTCATTTTGCAAGTCGAGGGTAGCTCGACCACATCGCACCTGATTTCCCGCTACTTTGAGGAAGTCCATTCCAAGTATTATACGATCTAACATGGTGGGCATTACTAACATGGGTAAGAGCACCGTAGTGCCGGCCAACGTAACCGAGGTTCGCCAGAGCTTTGTCACATCCAGACATGACCGATCGGGCAACGCTATTCTAGTGACAACATCCTGTAACTCGTCGGCACTCGCGGCCAGTCGAGTAAAACTTTCACTGACGAAACTCCTCGATGCCCCTGTATCAATGGTGGCGTCCACACGTTGTCCTCCGACTTCTATCGCTGCCGTGATGAGCCCGCCGTGTAATCTCAACGGGGGTTTTACTGGGGTCGGGTTGCTGCTCCGTTCGTCTCCGCCGCACCCGGGTTCCGGCGGAGGCGTTCTCCGTTTGCCGACACATTTCGACGGCAACATTCTTTAGTTAAAACTCCTGGTCGCCCACAGTCCCAACAAAAATCCCGACGTGGGTTGGGGCAGTTCCTTTGGAGATGTCCGTTCTCGCCACAGCGATTACAAGCCCGCCGTATGTCCACTTGAGGGGTTCCTTGACCGATCATCTGGTGGGTCACGTGTCCTGTCTGCGTTGAATTCACCGGATTCCGGAATGGGTTCGGCGATCGGCGAAGTTGAGGTTCTTCTTGCCTCCTGTCCATGGTTGCTTTTGGCTCGCGTCGAGTCGTCTCGAGTTGTTTGACACTCTCATATTCTGTGGCCATATGGGTCACGCAATTCACTGCGTTTAATATACAGTCGGTACTCTGGAGCCATGTTTTCATATGCCCGGTACAATTCTTCCTCTTCTCGATAACCGGCTTGCTGCATCTTGGTTCTGAGCTCGATCAAGTAGGTCTTGAAAGGCTCTCCTCTCCGCTGCACGTGGGTCCGTATCTCATCTTCCAACCGCTCGAAATATCGAGGTGGTAGGAAGAAGTCGAGGAATTCCCTTCTGAAAGTTCCCCATGAGGCCGACTGTAGGTGGCTCGTGCGAAACCACCGTGCCGCCGGGCCCTCCAAGATCTCTGACATAACGCGGGGTACCTCCTCTGGATTTATCCTGTAAGTCGTCATCTTTTCCTCGAGCGCGGCGATGAGAGTCAACGGATCCGAACTCCCATCGAACCGTAAATTCCATTTGTGCATCTTCTCGGGGAGCAGATGTTGAGTTGGAGCCGTGCTGCTCCGTGTGTCTTGTCCTTGTAGATCGGCGGGTAAGCGGGCGTCTACCGGTGGCATCCAGGTACCGTGCGTCGATCCTGGGTGGATCCCTCGATGGCGGGCTGGAGTCCCGATCGATGTGGCTCCGGTCGTCATGGGAATGGTGAGGGATTCTGCGAACTGTCCCGTCTCACCGTTCCTGCCTGGAGGGTTCGGATTTGGGGCCCGGCTACTATATTGCTCCTGCAACTGAGCCAGTCGGTCCCACACACTTTGTGGCGAATGCCTTCCTAGTCTCCTCGACGGTTCCGTCGGCTTTAAAACCAAACTCCAGGGCGAGAGAGCTGAGTTCGTCTTTTCGGCGAGCGTATATCCAGCGGACTCCTATACCTGGATTCTTAACAAAATCGGCTTCTTCGTACTCACCGTCAGATTCCTTAGGGTTACTCATCGTTGGTTATCCTCTTCGATTCAGTTTGGTGTGAACTTCCTTCTCAAGTCTTCTAGATCCTTCCGGAGATCGGTTCGGGTAACTCTTCCCTTCTTTTTCTTCAGTGGGTCTTTAAGCCACTTGGGTGATTCTCTAGCTAGTCTCGGTGTCCCTGCTCGGGCGCCACTTGTAAGGATGCTCTCTGGCGGGGGTACAGATCTCAGTCAGATCCAGGAGTCCTTTACAAGAAATTTATAATCACCGAAACACCGGACTAGAGAGTTTCATTCAACGAGTGAATGAGTCGTTTGGGGAGTCACGCCGAAGGTTCTCTTAGACGCCGGGAGAGAGAGAGTTGGCGTCGGAGTTGGTCGCGCCGTACCTTGCTCCTGGGTTAAAAATTCCACGGGCTGGACCTTGGGGCGAGGCCAAGCCAAACGAACGGTTTCGCGAGTATGGGGACGCCGGGTAGTCCCGCCGTAGGCCAAAATTCACCGGGCTGGACCTTCGGGCGAGGCCAAGCCAGGATACTATTTCGCGAGAGTAGGACCGGGGGGTTGCGTCGCGCACAAGTCGTTCTCGACGTATCGGATGCCAAAAATCCACCGGGCTGGACCTTCGGGCGAGGCCAAACCGGATAGGATTTGTCAGACACGAGGGGGGATTGGAGGAGAAAGGATGGCGGTACGATTGACCAGTCGGGAATGATGTCCGCGCGCAGGTCACATGCACTACGAAGAGAAAAGCTATTGTACTGGACCAGACGGGCCGGGTGTCCACGTGCCGGTCGCATGCGCTACGAGGAGGAAAGCTAGGGTACTAGACCAGACGGGCCGGGCGTCCGCGTGCCGGTCGCATGCGCAACGAGGAGGAAAGCTAGGGTACTAGACCAGACGGGCCGGGTGTCCGCGTGCCGGTCGCATGCGCTACGAGGAGGGAAGCTAGAGTACTAGACCAGACGGGCCAGGTGTCCACGTGCCGGTCGCATGCGCTACGAGGAGGAAAGCTAGGGTACTAGACCGAACGGGCCGGGTGTCCACGTACGGGCCACATGCACTACGAGGAGGGGAATCTAAGGTACTAGACCGAACGGGCCGGGTGTCCACGTCGGGTCTCAAACGCTACGATGTGGGGAACCAAGATACTAGACCAGACGGGCCGGGTGTCCGCGTACAGGTCTCAAATACTACGGGGAGGGAGGTTAGGATACTAGACCAGACGGGACGGATGTCCACGTACAGGCCACATGCACTACGAGGAGGGGAATCTAAGGTACTAGACCGAACGGGCCGGGTGTCCACGTCGGGTCTCAAACGCTACGATGTGGGGAACCAAGATACTAGACCAGACGGGCCGGGTGTCCGCGTACAGGTCTCAAATACTACGGGGAAGGAGGTTAGGATACTAGACCAGACGGGACGGATGTCCACGTACAGGCCACATGCACTACGAGGAAGGAAGCTAGGATACTATGAATAAAAAGAATCACGATCATGGAATTCAATCATTTACTTCTCTTTATTATTTTTCTAGGTTGTTTTTATTTATCCACTATCTTCCTACGAGTCCGCTGCACCGTCTTTGCTTAACGGATAGGAATTTTGTGTACACTAACCTCAAAACACTAATCAGCCCACTTCTTCACTGACCGCGTGCCTTCGCGCGGTCGAGGCGTCACTCGGATTATCCGGCAAGACGGGCCGGGTGTCCGCGTACAGGTCTCAAATACTACGGGGAAGGAGGTTAGGATACTAGACCAGACGGGACGGATGTCCACGTACAGGCCACATGCACTACGAGGAAGGAAGCTAGGATACTATGAATAAAAAGAATCACGATCATGGAATTCAATCATTTACTTCTCTTTATTATTTTTCTAGGTTGTTTTTATTTATCCACTATCTTCCTACGAGTCCGTTACACCGTCTTTGCTTAACTGATAGGAATTTTGTGTACACTAACCTCAAAACACTCATCAGCCCACTTCTTCACTGACCGCGTGCCTTCGCGCGGTCGAGGCGTCACTCGGATTATCCGGCAAGCACGTTACGGGAGACACGTCCGCTCCGTTTTACTGTTCCGGCACGAGAGAGCGCCTGCCAGATCGGTGTGTGACCACCTTCCCCACGCTCCCTTTTTCTCGTTTTCGGGATTTCTAGTATCTTCCTTAATTTCTAGTATTTTCCGTTACCCACTAAAAATCGACTTGCGTTGCCACTCGGGTTCGGAACTTAGCTTAACTACGGCTTAATATTCAGTATCAACTTAAAATTTATTATTCATTATGTGTCACTTACACCTATAACTTACATACTACTAACTTAATATTTAATATTCACGATCAGTCGCTTACACCTATAACCTTACATACTACTACTCAAAAATTGTATCGTACACCTAAGTGTGTACGTTACAATATGGACAATGGTCATGTGCCATAGAGGGTGATGTGTTGAACTCATTAAATGCAAAGCCACAGTTGCTGAACGGTTCCTACAGTCTGGTGATGGTGTGCGGTAGAAGCTGTGTTTTTGATATTTAAATTTGTTGTTGTTTATATATGTTGCTACTGTTTTTACACTTTTGTTTTCAATTGGTATTGCCACAAGGTATTTAGTTAAATCGCAGTTTAATTTGGATTTGGGCAGTGGACCGACCGGCACATTCCTCACAGAGCGGGCAACGAGGATGTGATCACATGGAAGCTATGCGTAAAAAGCTGATCAAGGCAGAGAGCCATTGCTGAGAATCACGATATGCCGACGGCCGGACGCATGGGCAGCCAGAAGACAATCGCTAGGGTGGCAGCGAGGTATCGTTGCCGGGCATGCACCGCGACATCAGGAAGTATGTGCGGAACTGTGAGAGCTATCCAGCAACAAGCCTAGTCAGCTCCTGGCAGCCGGAAAAATGCTCACACAGATCCCAGAGGAGCCCTGGGCCACAGTATGCGCGGATTTCGTAGGGACGCTTCCTCGGTCGAAGCACGGGAAATCGATGCTACTAGTCGGTTCTCGAAGTGGACGGAAATAGTGCCGATGCGTGGGGAATTGCAGCTGTCAGTAAACATTAGTGTGGTAGAGTCCACAGGTTATTCCCCGACCATCGTCAAGCAGGGTAGAGAGTCCAGGTTGCCGAGCGCGTTATTTGATGAAGAAACAACCCGCACAGGAAGGAAAACTCAGACACCGTCGAAAAACGCAAAAAAACTAAACGAAATCTTCGAGCGGGCAGACGGAATATGGAGAAGGCGGCGCAGGATCGGGCGCGCCACTACAATCTCTAGAGGCGCCTTTGGAGACTGCAGATCGGAGACACGATCTGGGCCAAGCAGCACAATCTATACAAGACGGTATCGAAATTAACGGTCAAGATGACCACTCATGGCAGCAGCAACAAGCAGGTGGAGTGCGAGGTGAGGGAGGAGCGCGACAGGGAACTGCCAGAGGCGAAGTTGAGGCGGGACTCCGATCCGTTCTCCAGCTACTGGCGTCCCCCCTGGTGTCGCGATCCCCGTCACCGGTCAGCGAGGCGGACGAAGAGTCAACGGCCGAGACGTGGAGTTGCCGTCCGAAGAGGAGGACCTGGGAGAGTTCGTCCACATCTCGTCCGACGAAAGCGAACCGGAGGACGCGATCGAGGAGGAGGACGGGACGGAGACCGTCAGCCCCGAGGTGTCCTCGGAGGAGGACGTCGTGGCACGGCCAGCGGCGAAGGCCCGGATGGCTTTCCGCCGACTTAGAAGGGCGGAGGTAGGACTTGGGCGGATCAGCCTAGGCCAGGGGATCCGTCGGGCAAGCCCAAGGAGTGAGCCCGCATCGCGGAGGCACGGCGGAAGACGGCCACGGGGCCGTGGCCAGGATCCCACGGAGGTCCTGGGGAAGGGGCCGTGGGAGTGGCCGACACCGCCGGAGACATCGCGGAACGCGGCGCCACCCCCGAAGTTCGCACGGCATTCCTCGCATCCGCAGCCGCAAGCCCCGCCGGACAGGCCGACTCTGCGGATGCCCAATAATATGGGACCATACACGAAAGACCAGCGAAAGACCAGGAGTCTTAAAACTCCCCACAAATCCCGATGCAGGAGAGCTGCCTTGCAACAGCAAAGGAGGCGATAATGCCGGAGCAGTCAAGGGCAACAAGGTCAAACGGTAAACAACGGACCTTGGACCCGGGCAAAGCGGAGACACCGTGAATTAAAGGAACCACGCTGGACATTGGGCAAGGGCAACAAGGACCTGCACAAAGAGGACGCACCGTGAACTAACGGTGCGGAAGTGGACCTTGGACCCGATCACGCGAGCTGGAGAGCGAGTGCGTGTACGCGAGACCAGTAGCAATTTAATAAAGTGTATCAGGATCTAGCCGAACGACTGTGAGTCTACAAGGCTGAGACTTCAACGCTGAGATCCAACGGGTGCTAGGTCGTGGTTGAATCGAGCTCAGGGAGTCCTTGCGTGGAGTCTGCGATAAAGGTGGCCGTATGAAGAGGTCGAACCTAGTTCACGAGTCACACACCAGCAAGCAGTCGACGACGAAGAGCGACGCCGCAGAAGACAGCGATGAGGAGCGACGCAGCAGAGTAGCGGGGGTTTTATCTTATCTATACTATTAGAATGTGTAGGTAAATTTGAAGTTTTAACAAAAACTAACTCATATGGGCAATAGCCGTGTGCCATAGAGGGGGTTGTATTAAAACAATATACGAAGTATTTGAGCCACACGTCCCAATCTGTTTTGTCAACTGAGATGCATGATCGGATGAACTCATTAAATGTTCTGTGGCTTCGCTCCACGGTACCTACAGTCTGATGATAATGTGCGGTAGAAGTTTTGATTTGAATTTCAAATTTTGCATAATTCTTCTATTATTGAATTTTATATTCTGTTTCCATGTCCGTAATGAACGTCTTCATTGGAACGTACTGTAACGAACTGTTACTTTGTTATCTGCTCGCTACGAATGTCGTGCGGCTAGCTCAGAAGATGTAAGTGTTCGTCCCACCAAATTTATATATACGTGACCGCCCTGTTGACCAGTGAAAACGCACAGAAAGACTGGGAGTATACAGTGATCTTTTATTTGCCGACTTGACCCTCGGCTGGGGTGAAGTTTTGATAATGTAGAACTATGTTCTGCCGTCGTCTCCTTCCCACGTTGAACGTCTCGCTGGATCGTGCTGGCTGCGAAGTGGTGTCTCCCTCGCCGGAAGTGGTGTCTCCCTCGCCGGTTTCGCTGTCGATGTCTTCTGCTGCCCTTGGCTCGGCGGGGTTACAGGGATTAGGGATGCGTCACCGTTCCCAGACTAGGGTGAACAGGCACTGTGCTCTCAAGGCGTAAGCCTCTCGCAGCCGCAGCCTCCTATCCCTTGCTCTGTCCCGGCCGGTCGCACCGTACGTCGGCTCAGTTTCTACCTGACGGTTCAGGCGTACGCCGGAAGCCTCCAACGCAGTCCCTAGACGAACGCTTCCACCCTATCCTCTCTGCCGCAGGCTTAAGAATTCGAAGTATACGCTGCTCGCCCGACGCTCGTTGTTCGTCGTCCTGGGGTCCTCTTTGTCCTTGTTCTGCCTCCAGGTATCTCGACCGGCTCTGCTCTTTGTTGGCGACTCGGTATGCTGCCGGTTTGGGACTCTAGCGGTGTACCGCTGTGCTCTCAACGCATACGCCTTTCGAGACACCAGCTGAACAACCGCTCGTCCTTCCGGGCTAGTTACACCAGGACCTTGTACAGTTCCTGCAGGACGATCAGGCATACGCCGGAGTTAGCCAATGCAGTCCTTGTAGGCAGGCTCCGCTCTTTGTGGGCGACTCGGTAAGCTGCCGTTCTGGGACTCTGGCGGTGGACCGCTGTGCTCTCAACGCATACGCCTTTCGAGACACCAGTTGAACAAACGCGTGTCCTTCCGGGCTAGACGCACCAGGACCTTGTACAGTTCCTGCAGGAAGGTCAAATCGCGACAGAAGTTGTGACAAAGCGCCTGGTCCTAGCCGTGTGATGCCGAAAGGACCTCAGCTACCTGTGTCTCAATTCGGAGACTTTAGCGCTAAGTCCCGAACGTCTCGACGTAGCGATCTTGTTTCCTTGATGACTCCGCACGGCTTTACTTGCTCTCTCACGTTGTTTCACTAATTACTGGTTTACTTGATGACTGTTACTTGTTGATTTGGTAGAAATCGACTGATCAAGCTTCCTGCGCTCGGCCGGTTTATATAGGCCTCCGTTTACCGCTAGTTATCGGTGTCTCCTTTCCTCTTGGTCCAAAGTCCATGATTTTACCGTTCGACCTTTCGCCCTCTGCGCACGGCACCAATATCAGGGTCCAAAGTCCGGTGCCGTCCCGTTACTTCCTTCTGCCCCCGGCCCTTCGCCGCTCTCTTCTATTGACTCACTCCTCCAGATGGTTCACACGACTCCCACAGCTCCTTCTTGAGTTACACAGCGCTGATACTCCGTCCAGATTTAGAATCTCCCACCCCAGACGTTTCCCACGTAGATTTTGAATTCCCGCCCCAGATGTTTCCCCCGATAACTTTCTCGATCTCCGTGATTTGTGTTTCTTCGTCGGATGGTCACTCTACGTCGTACCGATCGGTCTCCAGTTGTTATCGGTGTTATCGATATTCTCCCGTGTGACTTTCCGTTGTATGGTCACTCTCCGCCAAACCGATCGGTCTCCAGTTGTTATCGGTTCCGTGACCCAACGTGGCGTTGTCACCCGATGTTATCGATGTTCCACAGTGTGACTCTTTGTGCTGATATTTCCAGTATTCTGTGCCCACCGAATGGTCGAGTGCCCATCGGCCGCTATAAAAAGAAGCGCCCCCATCCCTTGTTTATAGTGACTTCTCACAATGATATGGTAAGCGCAATTTCCTATCTATTTCTTGTTTACTTATTTTCTTTTTCCTTCAAAGCTTGGCCCAGGATTGCAGAGTTGACTTTTCCTGCCCTTGGGGCCGGGGTCAATAACTATGCTCGGCTCATCAAGTTGGCAAGTGGTTTGTTTCCCTGCGACCCCGGTTTTCATGTATATCTCTCATTTCAGATTGCGTGACCATCTGTAGTGCATTTTATGTGTGTGTTTTCCTTTTTTTTTTTGTGTCCGTTTATGTGTGTGCGCGTCATTTTCGTGTTTTTCCGGCTTGGCATGCTAATAAATTTAACTGTGGCCGTTTATGTATGTGCGCATTTTTTTCGTGTTTTCCCGGCATGGCATGGAAAAGCTCTTGCTCGTGTTGTCCTTGCTTGTCTGTACCAAGTTCTTGTGTTTGATGCTTAAGCTCACAGACGGGACGGTTCGTTCTTTTTGTGCATCCTTGTGGCGGATTCTACAAATGACTGGTGAGACGAAGTCTATTACCGTGTACGGTCCGTCACATATCGGCGCTAACTTTGCCGCGAAACCCTCGGCTGCCTTTGACAAATGGTGCTTCTTCGCCCAGACCGTGTCCCCTATTCTTGGATTCCATTGCCTCCTTCGTAGATTGTAATGCCTGGCTTGATCCTGAGCAGCTTTCTCCATGTTCCGGGGCACAATTTCAAAGATCTCCTTCATCCTGTGACGATGGTTTCCCTGTCGAACAGGGCGCTGGGCAGTCAAGGCTTTCGAGCCATTGTCCGGTATCACCACCGTTGGGGCTCCGAACCTAGCGATGACTCATTCTCGGAACGCCTTTTGAAGTGTTTCTGCCGTCGGTGCTCGCAGTGGCACCAACTCTGCCCACTGTGAAAACATATCTATCAGCACTAGAAGCATCTCGTGCCATGCTTCGATCTGGGCAATGGTCCGACAAAGTCGGGTATCTGCGTCAGCATTTTCCCAGCTGCCTGCATCTGGTTAGGCTTGTGTTTGACGCATGTCTCGCATTTCCGAACGTGTGCTCGGACGTCCCTATGCATTCCTGGCCTTGCAATTGTTTTCCGTGTCCAGCGGCTGGTGGGTCGTGATTCTCCTTGAGGACTGTTTCCCTCAGCCACCGTGGGACTCAGAGCTTCCGTGCTGCCACCTCTTTGCTGCCTGCTCTGTGCGGGATATGCCTGTATAACGCGCCTCCCTCCATAAGGTTGTCCGGAAACTTCTGTGGCTGTGTGTTAATCTTCTCACACATATCCTTGATCCAGCTGCATGTTCCCTGCGTGTCCTCCGGCGTTTCCTTGGCTAGCCTAAAGGCTTCTGGCAGAGGCTGTCTTGACAGTGCTGCCCCTTCCTGAACGATATTTCAAAATGATACTGCTGCAGCTCCAGGGCATACCTCGCTATTCTTCCTGAGGGACTTTCGATGCTGTTCAACCATTTAAGCGCCATATGGTCAGTCACCTTTTTGAATTGGTATCCTTCCAAGTATGGTTTAAGCTTCCGGATTGCCCACACGATTGCCAGGCATTCCTTTCCGCGCCAGTCAGGCACCGGCTTGAATATGAAATGACCTTTTCGCCGCTTTCAGTTTCCTGCGTCAGGACTGCCCCTATACCATAATCGATTGCATCCGTCTGCAGTACGAATGCTTTATCGAAATTTGGGCATGCCAGCACAGAATCGGCCACTAGCCCTGCCTTCATCTTCCGACGCCTAAAGCAGGCAAACCTCAAGATAAATCCCGAAAAATGAATTTAAATTCTTCAGAAGCGAACTTACCCACCATCCGGGAACTGCGCCAATACTTAGGCGAAGCATCTTGGTAAAGGCGATTCGTACCCGATTTTTGAATAGTGAAACCATTAAATGATCTATTGCGGAAAGGTATTAAATTGACACGGACTACAGATCACCAGCAGGCATTCGATGAGGTAAAGGCAAGGCTAGTGGCCGAACCTGTGCTGGCATGCCTAGATTTCGATAAACCATCCGTACAGCTCCCCGATTGTCATGGTGAAGAAAAAGACAGGTCAGTGGAGGCTTTGTGTCGACTCTAGACAGATCAATGCCAAATCCATCAAAGATGCTTATCCGATGCCAAGTATAAATTACATATTGGACCAGTTGAGTAAGGCGAGATACATAAGCAGTCTAGATTTGAAAGATGGATACTGGCAAATTCCTCTGGAAGAAAATAGCAGGCCATTCACGGCATTCACAGTGCCAGGAAAGGGGCTTTTCCAGTGGAAAGTAAGGCCATTTGGCTTACACTCCGCTTCGGCGACTTTCAGAGAGCACTGGACCAGGTTATTATACCGGAGATGTCACCACACGCGTTTGCATACCAAGACGACATCATCGTGATCGGACGCACACTGGAAGAACACAGAAGGAACCTGAGAGAAGTTTTTCGACGCCTTAAACAGGCAAACCTCAGGATAAATCCCGAAAAATGTCACTTCTTCAAAAGCGAACAACTTTACCTGGGACACCGCGGTACGAACCATGGAATCGGCACTGATCCGGAAAGCTGGAACCACTCACAACCATCCGGGAACTACGCCAATATTTGGGCGTAGCATCGTACAGGCGATTCGTGCCCGACTTTGCGCGAATAGTGAAGCCACTAAATGACCTATTGCGGAAGGGCAATGCTGGCTTGCCCAGATTTCGATAAACCATTCGTACTGGAGACGGACGCAAGCGATTATGGTATAGGGCCAGTCCTGACGCAGGAAACTGAAAGCGGCGAAAAGGTCATTACATATTCAAGCCGGACCCTGAATGGCGCGGAAAAGAACTATTCAACCAGCAAAAAGGAATGCCTGGCAATCGTGTGGGCAATCCGGAATCTCAAACCATACTTGGAAGGGTACCACTTCAAAGTGGTGACGGACCATATGGCGCTTAAATGGTTGAACATCATCGAAAATCCCTCAGGAAGAATAGCGTGGTGGGCCCTGGAGCTGCAGCAGTATGATTTTGAAATATCATACAGGAAGGGGCAGCTTAACGTGGTCGCTGATGCACTCTCAAGACAGCCTCTGCCAGAATCCTTTAGGCTAGCCAAGGAAGCTCCGGAGGACACGCAGGGAACATGCAGCTGGATCTAGGATATGTGTGAGAAGATTAACACACAGCCACAGAAGTTTCCGGACTACCTCATAAAGCGAGGCGCATTATACAGGCATATCCCGCACAGAGCAGGCAGCGAAGACGTGGCAGCATGGAAGCTCTGTGTTCCACGGGGGCTGAGGGAAACAGTCCTGAAGGAGAATCACGACTCACCAGCCGCTGGACACGTGGGAAGTCGGGAAACGATTGCAAGGCTGGCGGCTCGATATTACTGGCCAGGAATGCATAGGGACACCCAAGCCCACTTACGGAAATGCGAGACATGCCTCAAATACAAGCCGAACCAGATGCAGGCAGCTGGGAAAATGCTGACGCAGATACCCGAAGAACCATGGGCAACTGTATGTGCAGACTTTGTCGGACCATTGCCCAGATCGAAGCATGGCAACCAGATGCTGCTAGTGCTGATAGATAGGCTTTCAAAGTGGACAAAGTTGGTGCCACTGCGAGCAGCAACGGCAGAAAACACTTCAAAAGGCGTTCCGAGAAAGAGTCATCCCTAGGTTCGGAGTCCCGAAGGTGGTAATAACGGACAATGGAGTTCAGTTTGCCAGCCGCGCATTCAAAAATTCCTCAGCGAAATGGGCATTAAGCAACAATTCACAGCACCATATACACCGCAGGAGAATCCGACGGAAAGAGCAAACCGAGAAGTGGTTGGAGATTATGTTAGCGGTAAACTCAAGTACGTCGGAATCAACAGGGTACTCCCCGTGTTTCCTCACGCAGGCTCGGGAGCCTCGACTGACCAGCGCCCTGTACGACAGGGAAACCATCGGCACACAAAGGCCTGGCGCACCAGACTATGCAAAAGTCGCAAAGCAAGTCAAGGAACGGTCGTTCAAGTTTGACGGCACGGAAAAACCACTGGAATTTCTGGAGCAAGTGGAATGGTCAGCAAACATATAGAATTTGAACCTGAAACTCATTCCCCGAGCCATGCCAGAATTGCTGCAAGGCAAGGCCCTAAAGTGGTTTATATTAAACAATAAACACTGGAGGACATGGGAAGAGTTCAGCGACTGTTTCCAAACGTATTTCCTGCCAAGTGGATTCTTCTCAAAGCTCGCAGATCAGGTCAAACAAAGGAAACAGGGCTTCAGATAGTCGTTCAAGGACTATATGGTCGACATGCAGACCATGATGAGACCACTCGGCTACTCCCCAAAGGAAACACTCGAGCTGATAAAGGAAAACTGCACGCCTGATCTGAGGATTTCCCTGAGGACTTATAAGATGGATGATCTAGAGTGGCTGACGAGTATGAAGAACTCGAGAAAAAACGAGAAGCATTTATTCAAGAAAACAAATTCTCGCGAAGCAGAGCAACAGCACCACAACAAGTCACGTGTAGAAGGTGCGAAGAAGAAGGCGGACACCAAGCACCCATCGACGGACCAAGCCAATGGACTCCAAACACCTACAACCACCAGAGCACGTTATGGAGGCTACCGAATACCAATCAGAGACCACCCAGCGCAGCATTAAGAAACAACAAGTCACAGACACACATCGTGAACCCACACGAAGCATGTAGGCGGTGTGGCCGTCACGGGCACTGGGCCAGAGGATGCGAAAACCAGCGGCTACTGTTCTGCTGGAATTGCGGCAAGATGGGTGCTAGGAGTGTAGAGTGCTGCCCGAGATTGGGAAATGGCCCGCGATCCCAGCCGCAGAGAGGTGAGCAGGGGTCGCAACGTGTTGTCTCTCCAAACTAACTGGCAAATTAATCGAAGAAGAGCAGCAGTTATCCGCAGCGGTAAAGATTGGCGGAACCTCACACAAAGCCACAATCGACACCGGAGCAACAGCGAGCTTTATAAGCAAGGAGCTGGCGGATATACTGGCTGCTTATAAAAAGATTACAAGGACGAGAAGGCAAGTTAGGTTGGCAGATGGAAGGTGCAGCGGGATAAACACGCAGCTCGAGGTGGAGATCGAATTCGGCAATAAGCGATTGCCCATGAGCCTGCTGATCCTACCAGGAGTGGTAGACTCGCTGATGCTAGGATGGAATTTCCTCACAGGATCCGGCGCCGAAACCACCTCAGAGGAATGCGATGCTAAAAAATGCTAGAGCAGGAGCTCGCGGAATTTCGAACAATGAGTGGAACATCCAACATAACCGAGCTCCGAATCACCGTGAAGGACGACAAACCAATCAAACATAGATACTACCCGAAAATTCCAAAGGTTCAATAGGAAACCAATGCGAAAGTCGACGAGTTGCTGGAGAAGGGATGCATAGAACACTCGAGAAGTCCGTATAGCTCCCCGATTGTCATGGTGAAGAAGAATGCAGGTCAGTGGAGGCTTTGTGTCGACTTTAGACAGATCAATGCCAAATCCATCAAAGATGCTTATCCGATGCCAAGGATAAATTACATATTGGACCAGTTGAGGGAGGCGAGACACATAAGCAGTCTAGATTTGAAAGATGGCTACTGGCAAATTCCCCTGGAAGAAAATAAAAGGCCATTCACGGCTTTTACAGTGCCAGGAAAGGGACTTTTCCAATGGAAAGTAATGGAAAGCACTGGATCAGGTAATAGGACGGGAGATGTCACCACACGCGTTTGCGTACCAAGACGACATCATCGTGATCGGACGCACACTGGAGGAACACAGAAGGAACCTGAGAGAAGTTTTCCGACGCCTAAAGCAGGAAAACATCAGGATAAATTCCGAAAAAGGTCAATTCTTTAAAAGCGATCTGCTTTACCTGGGACACCGCGTTACGAACTAAGGAATCGGCACTGATTCCGAAAAAGTAGCAGCCATAGCCGAGCTGGAACCACCCACAACCATCCGGGAACTGCGCCAATATTTGGGCGTAGAATCGTGGTACAGGCGATTCGTGCCCGACTTTGCGGGAATAGTGAAACCACTAAATTACCTATTGCGGAAGGGCACGAAAAGGACATGGGCTGCAGAGCACCAGCAAGCATTCGAGGAGGTGAAGGCAAGGCTAGTGGCCGATCCTGTGCTGGCATGCCCAGATTTCGATAAACCATTCGTACTGCAGACAGACGCAAGCGGTTATGGTATAGGGGCAGTCTTGACGCAGGAAACTGAAAGCGGCGAAAAGGTCATTACACATTCAAGCCGGACCCTGAATGGCGCGGAAAAGAACTATTCAACCAGCAAAAAGGAATGCCTGGCAATCGTGTGGGCAATCCGGAATCTCAAACCATACTTGGAAGGGTACCACTTCAAAGTGGTGACGGACCATATGGCGCTTAAATGGTTAAACAGCATCGATAGTCCCTCAGGAAGAATAGCGTGGTGGCCCCTGGAGCTGCAGCAGTATGATTTTGAAATATCATACAGGAAGGGGCAGCTTAACGTGGTCGCTGATGCACTCTCAAGACAGCCTCTGCCAGAATCCTTTAGGCTGGCCAAGGAAGCTCCGGAGGACACGCAGGGAACATGCAGCTGGATCTAGGATATGTGTGAGAAGATTAACACACAGCCACAGAAGTTTCCGGACTACCTCATAAAGCGAGGCGCATTATACAGGCATATCCCGCACAGAGCAGGCAGCGAAGACGTGGCAGCATGGAAGCTCTGTGTTCCACGGGGGCTGAGGGAAACAGTCCTGAAGGAGAATCACGACTCACCAGCCGCTGGACACGTGGGAAGTCGGAAAACGATTGCAAGGCTGGCGGCTCGATATTACTGGCCAGGAATGCATAGGGACACCCGAGTCCACTTACGGAAATGCGAGACATGCCTCAAATACAAGCCGAACCAGATGCAGGCAGCTGGGAAATGCTGACGCAGATACCCGAAGAACCATGGTCAACTCTATGTGCAGACTTTGTCGGACCATTGCCCAGATCGAAGCATGGCAACCAGATGCTGCTAGTGCTGATAGATAGGCTTTCAAAGTGGACAAAGTTGGTGCCACTGCGAGCAGCAACGGCAGAACACATCAAAAGGCGTTCCAAAAAAGAGTCATCCCTAGGTTCGGAGTCCCGAAGGTGGTAATAACGGACAATGGAGTTCAGTTTGTCAGCCGCGCATTAAAAAAATTCCTCAGCGAAATGGGCATTAAGCAACAATTCACAGCACCATATATACCGCAGGAGAATCCGACGGAAAGAGCAACCCGAGAAGTGGCCGGAGATTATGTTAGCGGTAAACTTAAGTACGTCGGAATCAACAGGGTACTCCCCGTGTTTCCTCACGCAGGCTTGGGAGCCTCGACTGCCCAGCGCCCTGTTCGACAGGGAAACCATCGGCACAGGAAAACAGACGGAAGCACCTGAAGATAAGGCCAAGTAGATGAAGGAGATCTTCGAAATTGTGCGACGGAACATGGAGAAACCTGCTCAAGACCAAGCCAGGCATTACAATCCACGAAGGAGGCAATGGAATCCTACAATAGGGGACACAGTCTGGGCGAAGGAGCACCATTTGTCAAAGGCAGCCAAAGACGGACCGTACACGGTAATAGACTTCGTCTCACCAGTCATTTGTAGAATCCGCCACAAGGATACACAAAAAGAACGAACCGTCCACGTCAATGAGCTAAACAACAAACACAAGAATTCGGTACAGACAAGCAAGGACAACACAAGCAAACAACAACAAGCGTCGGGCATATGCCAGAGGTCTATATAGAACGCAGGATAAAACGAGCATGCAAGGACAACAAGTAGTGCGGACTATAGCGTCGGGCATATGCCAGAGTCTATATAGAAAGCAAGGACCACACGAGCATGCAACGACAAAAAGTACTGACTTTATCGTCGGGTATAAGCCAGAGTCTATATAGATCGCAGGATAACACAAGCATTCAACGACAAAAAGTACGGACTATATCGTCGGGCACAAGTACCAGATTCTGTATAGAACGCAGTAAACAAGGAGGTACAGTGAACCAGACAACGAGGCAAACAGATTCTGCGTCGGGCATGAAGCCAGAGTCATCCGTTAATACGCCGCGAAGAATATGGTGATGCACAGGACTAGAAACCGAAAAGACCGCAGGCCAACAACAATCCGTAGCGTCGTCAGACTCTGTACGAATCGAGGAAGTCCTTGACCAGATCTTTGTGTTCCGAGGAAAGAGGGGAGACGGTACAGCTCGACAGCTTTACCATAGCATGCCAAGCCAGAAAAACACGAAAATAACGCGCACACACATAAACGGCCACAGTTAAATTAATTAGCATGCCAAGCCGGAAAGCACGAAAATGACGCGCACACACATAAACGGCCACAATAAAAAAATAAAAAAAGGACGCAAGAAAGTGGTGAACCTAAAAGGGTCATTGACCCCGGCCCCAAGGGCGGGAAAGGTCAACTCTGCAGTCCTGGGCCAAGCTTTGAAGGAAAGAGACAATAAGTAAACAAGAAATAGATAGGAAATTGCGCTTACCATATAATTGTGCGAAGTCACTATAAACCAGGGATGGGGGCACTTCGATTCATGGCGTCCGATTGGCACTAGACGATAGTGTCGATCGGTGGGCACAAAATACTGGAAATATCGGCATATGGAGTCACACTGTGGAACATCGATACATCGGGTGGCAACGACACGTTGGGTCACGGAACCGATAACAACTGGAGACCCGATCGATTTGGCGGAGAGTGACCATACAACAGAGAATCACACGGGAGAATATCGATAACACCGATAACGACTGGAGACCGATCGGAACGACGTAGAGTGACCATCCGACAGAAAAGACAAATCATGGAGATCGAGAAGACATCGGGGGAAACGTCTGGGGCGGGAATTCGAAAGTCTACGGGGGAAACGTCTGGGTGGGAATTTAAAGTCTACGGGGAAACGTCTGGGGCGGGAGATTCAAAATCTGGAAGTAGGATCGGCGCTGTGGAACTCAAGAAGGAGCTGTGAGCGTCGTGAGAACCGTCTGGAGGAGCGAGTCGACTAGAAGACTACAAGCAAAAGAAGAAGAGTGCGAGGAGGAGACACGTCGAGGGATGGATTTCAGAATGTGGAGTATACCAAGGCAAAGAAAACAGCAAGTCTCTTTTTGATTTCCGAAGAAGGGGGAGAATGTGAGGAGTTGAATAGCTCCCCACAAGTTAGAAAGCAAGCAGAGTAAGCGCATGGAAGAAGTAGCCTACCAGTTACCAGTTACGCGGCGAATGCGCCCGTAGTAACGGTAGTGCGGCGAGAGAGAGCGGTGCACTGAGCACCAGACAAGGACAAGGAGAGTCCGAGAGGGACAGCAATAGAGGGGAGCGGCGAAGGGCCGTGTGCAGAAGTATGTAACGGGACGGCACCTGACTTTGGACCCTGATATTGGTGCCGTGCGCAGAGGGCGAAAGGTCGAAGGGTAAAATCATGGACTTTGGACCAGGAGGCAAGGAGACGCCGATAACTAGCCGTAAACGGAGGCCTATATAAACCGGTCGAGCGCAGGAAGCTGGATCAGTAACCAATGAAACAACGTGAAGGAGCAAGTAAAGCCGTGCGGAGTCATCAAGGAAACAAGTTTGCTACCTCGAGACGTTCGAGACTTAGAGCTAAAGTCTCCGAATTGAGACACAGTTAGCTGAGGTCCTTACGGCATCACACGGCTAAGTCCAGGCGCTTGTCACAACTTCTGTCGCGATTTGAGCTTGGCATTCCACCCGGCGTGTCCGGCAGAGTAGAACAAATAGAGTCCTTCGACGAAGAACCGTGGGCTCAGAAGGAAAGTTGTCTAGAACTAGATGCCTGCCTACAAGGACTGCATTGGCGAGCTCCGGCGTATGCCTGATCGTGTTCGTTCTTTTTGTGTATCCTTGTGGCGGATTCTACAAATGACTGGTGAGACGAAGTCTATTACCGTGTACGGTCCGTCTTTGGCTGCCTTTGACAAATGGTGCTCCTTCGCCCAGACTGTGTCCCCTATTGTAGGATTCCATTGCCTCCTTCGTGGATTGTAATGCCTGGCTTGGTCTTGAGCAGGTTTCTCCATGTTCCGTCGCACAATTTCGAAGATCTCCTTCATCTACTTGGCCTTATCTTCAGGTGCTTCCGTCTGTTTTCCTGTGCCGATGGTTTCACTGTCGAACAGGGCGCTGGGCAGTCGAGGCTCCCAAGCCTGCGTGAGGAAACACGGGGAGTACCCTGTTGATTCCGACGTACTTAAGTTACCGCTAACATAATCTCCGGCCACTTCTCGGGTTGCTCTTTCCGTCGGATTCTCCTGCGGTATATATGGTGCTGTGAATTGTTGCTTAATGCCCATTTCGCTGAGGAATTTTTCGAATGCGCGGCTGACAAACTGAACTCCATTGTCCGTTATTACCACCTTCGGGACTCCGAACCTAGGGATGACTCTTTTTTTTGGAACGCCTTTTGAAGTGTTCTGCCGTTGCTGCTTGCAGTGGCACCAACTTTGTCCACTTTGAAAGCCTATCTATCAGCACTAGCAGCATCTGGTTGCCATGCTTCGATCTGGGCAATGGTCCGACAAAGTCTGCACATAGAGTTGACCATGGTTCTTCGGGTATCTGCGTCAGCATTTCCCAGCTGCCTGCATCTGGTTCGGCTTGTATTTGAGGCATGTCTCGCATTTCCGTAAGTGGGCTCGGGTGTCCCTATGCATTCCTGGCCAGTAATATCGAGCCGCCAGCCTTGCAATCGTTTTCCGACTTCCCACGTGTCCAGCGGCTGGTGAGTCGTGATTCTCCTTCAGGACTGTTTCCCTCAGCCCCCGTGGAACACAAAGCTTCCATGCTGCCACGTCTTCGCTGCCTGCTCTGTGCGGGATATGCCTGTATAATGCGCCTCGCTTTATGAGGTAGTCCGGAAACTTCTGTGGCTGTGTGTTAATCTTCTCACACATATCCTAGATCCAGCTGCATGTTCCCTGCGTGTCCTCCGGAGCTTCCTTGGCTAGCCTAAAGGATTCTGGCAGAGGCTGTCTTGAGAGTGCATCAGCGACCACGTTAAGCTGCCCCTTCCTGTATGATATTTCAAAATCATACTGCTGCAGCTCCAGGGCCCACCACGCTATTCTTTCTGAGGGACTATCGATGCTGTTCAACCATTTAAGCGCCATATGATCCGTCACCACTTTGAAGTGATATCCTTCTAAGTATGGTTTGAGCTTCCGGATTGCCCACACGATTGCCAGGCATTCCTTTTCGCTGGTTGAATAGTTCTTTTCCGCGCCATTCAGGGTCCGGCTTGAATATGAAATGACCTTTTCGCCGCTTTCAGTTTCCTGCGTCAAGACTGCCCCTATACCATAACCGCTTGCGTCTGTCTGCAGTACGAATGGTTTATCGACATATGGGCATGCCAGCACTGGATCGGCCACTAGCCTTGCCTTCACCTCCTCGAATGCTTGCTGGTGCTCTGCAGCCCATGTCCTTTTCGTGCCCTTCCGCAATAGGTAATTTAGTGGTTTCACTATTCCCGCAAAGTCGGCCACGAATCGCCTGTACCACGATTCTACGCCCAAATATTGGCGCAGTTCCCGGATGGTTGTGGGTGGTTCCAGCTCGGCTATGGCTGCTACTTTTTCGGAATCAGTGCCGATTCCTTAGTTCGTAACGCGGTGTCCCAGGTAAAGCAGTTCGCTTCTAAAGAATTGACATTTTTCGGAATTTATCCTGATGTTTTCCTGCTTTAGGCGTCGGAAAACTTCTCTCAGGTTCCTTCTGTGTTCCTCCAGTGTGCGTCCGATCACGATGATGTCGTCTTGGTACGCAAACGCGTGTGGTGACATCTCCGGTCCTATTACCTGATCCAGTGCTTTCCATTACTTTCCATTGGAAAAGTCCCTTTCCTGGCACTGTAAAAGCCGTGAATGGCCTTTTATTTTCTTCCAGGGGAATTTGCCAGTAGCCATCTTTCAAATCTAGACTGCTTATGTGTCTCGCCTCCCTCAACTGGTCCAATATGTAATTTATCCTTGGCATCGGATAAGCATCTTTGATGGATTTGGCATTGATCTGTCTAAAGTCGACACAAAGCCTCCACTGACCTGCATTCTTCTTCACCATGACAATCGGGGAGCTATACGGACTTCTCGAGTGTTCTATGCATCCCTTCTCCAGCAACTCGTCGACTTTCGCATTGGTTTCCTATTGAACCTTTGGAATTTTCGGGTAGTATCTATGTTTGATTGGTTTGTCGTCCTTCACGGTGATTCGGAGCTCGGTTATGTTGGATGTTCCACTCATTGTTCGAAATTCCGCGAGCTCCTGCTCTAGCATTTTTTTTAGCATCGCATTCCTCTGAGGTGGTTTCGGCGCCGGATCCTGTGAGGAAATTCCATCCTAGCATCAGCGAGTCTACCACTCCTGGTAGGATCAGCAGGCTCATGGGCAATCGCTTATTGCCGAATTCGATCTCCACCTCGAGCTGCGTGTTTATCCCGCTGCACCTTCCATCTGCCAACCTAACTTGCCTTCTCGTCCTTGTAATCTTTTTATAAGCAGCCAGTATATCCGCCAGCTCCTTGCTTATAAAGCTCGCTGTTGCTCCGGTGTCGATTGTGGCTTTGTGTGAGGTTCCGCCAATCTTTACCGCTGCGGATAACTGCTGCTCTTCTTCGATTAATTTGCCAGTTAGTTTGGAGAGACAACACGTTGCGACCCCTGCTCACCTCTCTGCGGCTGGGATCGCGGGCCATTTCCCAATCTCGGGCAGCACTCTACACTCCTAGCACCCATCTTGCCGCAATTCCAGCAGAACAGTAGCCGCTGGTTTTCGCATCCTCTGGCCCAGTGCCCGTGACGGCCACACCGCCTACATGCTTCGTGTGGGTTCACGATGTGTGTCTGTGACTTGTTGTTTCTTAATGCTGCGCTGGGTGGTCTCTGATTGGTATTCGGTAGCCTCCATAACGTGCTCTGGTGGTTGTAGGTGTTTGGAGTCCATTGGCTTGGTCCGTCGATGGGTGCTTGGTGTCCGCCTTCTTCTTCGCACCTTCTACACGTGACTTGTTTGGTGCTGTTGCTCTGCTTCGCGAGAATTTGTTTTCTTGAATAAATGCTTCTCGTTTTTTCTCGAGTTCTTCATACTCGTCAGCCACTCTAGATCATCCATCTTATAAGTCCTCAGGGAAATCCTCAGATCAGGCGTGCAGTTTTCCTTTATCAGCTCGAGTGTTTCCTTTGGGGAGTAGCCGAGTGGTCTCATCATGGTCTGCATGTCGACCATATAGTCCTTGAACGACTATCTGAAGCCCTGTTTCCTTTGTTTGACCTGATCTGCGAGCTTTGAGAAGAATCCACTTGGCAGGAAATACGTTTGGAAACAGTCGCTGAACTCTCCCCATGTCCTCCAGTGTTTATTGTTTAATATAAACCACTTTAGGGCCTTGCCTTGCAGCAATTCTGGCATGGCTCGGGGAATGAGTTTCAGGTTCAAATTCTATATGTTTGCTGACCATTCCACTTGCTCCAGAAATTCCAGTGGTTTTTCCGTGCCGTCAAACTTGAACGACCGTTCCTTGACTTGCTTTGCGACTTTTGCATAGTCTGGTGCGCCAGGCCTTTGTGTGCCGATAGTTTCCCTGTCGTACAGGGCGCTGGTCAGTCGAGGCTCCCGAGCCTGCGTGAGGAAACACGGGGAGTACCCTGTTGATTCCGACGTACTTGAGTTTACCGCTAACATAATCTCCAACCACTTCTCGGTTTGCTCTTTCCGTCGGATTCTCCTGCGGTGTATATGGTGCTGTGAATTGTTGCTTAATGCCCATTTCGCTGAGGAATTTTTTGAATGCGCGGCTGGCAAACTGAACTCCATTGTCCGTTATTACCACCTTCGGGACTCCGAACCTAGGGATGACTCTTTCTCGGAACGCCTTTTGAAGTGTTTCTGCCGTTGCTGCTCGCAGTGGCACCAACTTTGTCCACTTTGAAAGCCTATCTATCAGCACTAGCAGCATCTGGTTGCCATGCTTCGATCTGGGCAATGGTCCGACAAAGTCTGCACATACAGTTGCCCATGGTTCTTCGGGTATCTGCGTCAGCATTTTCCCAGCTGCCTGCATCTGGTTCGGCTTGTATTTGAGGCATGTCTCGCATTTCCGTAAGTGGGCTTGGGTGTCCCTATGCATTCCTGGCCAGTAATATCGAGCCGCCAGCCTTGCAATCGTTTTCCGACTTCCCACGTGTCCAGCGGCTGGTGAGTCGTGATTCTCCTTCAGGACTGTTTCCCTCAGCCCCCGTGGAACACAGAGCTTCCATGCTGCCACGTCTTCGCTGCCTGCTCTGTGCGGGATATGCCTGTATAATGCGCCTCGCTTTATGAGGTAGTCTGGAAACTTCTGTGGCTGTGTGTTAATCTTCTCACACATATCCTAGATCCAGCTGCATGTTCCATGCGTGTCCTCCGGAGCTTCCTTGGCTAGCCTAAAGGATTCTGGCAGAGGCTGTCTTGAGAGTGCATCAGCGACCACGTTAAGCTGCCCCTTCCTGTATGATATTTCAAAATCATACTGCTGCAGCTCCAGGGCCCACCACGCTATTCTTCCTGAGGGACTTTCAATGCTGTTCAACCATTTAAGCGCCATATGGTCCGTCACCACTTTGAAGTGATATCCTTCCAAGTAAGGTTTGAACGAGATCAGTGCCGATTCCTTGGTTCATAACGCGCAGTCCCAGGTAAAGCAGTTCGCTTTTGAAGAAGTGACATTTTTCGGGATTTATCCTGAGGTTTGCCTGTTTAAGGCGTTGGAAAACTTCTCTCAGGTTCCTTCTGTGTTCTTCCAGTGTGCGTCCGATCACGATGATGTCGTCTTGGTATGCAAACGTGTATGGTTACATCTCCGGTCCAATAACCTGGTCCAGTGCTCTCTTGAAAGTCGCCGAGGCGGAGTGTATGCAAAATGGCATTACTTTCCACTGGAAAAGCCCCTTTCCTGGCACTGCGAATGCCGTGAATGGCCTGCTATTTTCTTCCAGGGGAATTTGCTAGTATCCATCTTTCAAATCCAGACTGCTTGTGTATCTCGCCTCCCTCAACTGGTCCAATATGTAATTTATCCTTGGCATCGGATAAGGATCTTTGATGGATTTGGCATTGATCTGTCTAAAGTCGACACAAAGCCTCCACTGACCTGTCCTTATCTTCACCATGACTATCGGGGAGCTGTACGGACTTCTCGAGTGTTCTATGCATCCCTTCTCCAACAACTCGTCGACTTTCGCATTGATTTCCCCTTGAACCTTTGGATTTTTCGGGTAGTATCTATGTTTGATTGGTTTGTCGTCCTTCATGGTGATTCGGTGCTCGGCTATGTTGGATGTTCCACTCATTGTTCGAAATTCCGCGAGCTCCTGCTCTAGGAATTTTTCAACATCGCATTCCTCAGAGGTGGTTTGCACCACTGCCACGGACAATTTTTCCTCTAACCACCCGTTGTTCTTCTTCTTTCTGGGATCAACACTGTATGTCCGGCACACCTTATTTCAGCGCCGACTCCTGTGAGGAAATTCCATCCTAGCACCAGCGAGTCTACCACTCTACCACACCGTCTACATGCTTCGTGTGGGTTCACGATGTGTGTCTGTGACCTGTGGGCTCTTGGTGCTGCGCTGGGTGGTCTCTGATTGGTATTCGGTGGCCTCCATAACGTGCTCTGGTGGTTGTAGGTGTTTGGAGTCCATTGGCTTGGTCCGTCGATGGGTGCTTGGTGTCCGCCTTCTTCTTCGCACCTTCTACACGTGACTTGTTGTGGTGCTGTTGCTCTGCTTCGCGAGAATTTGTTTTCTTGAATAAATGCTTCTCGTTTTTTCTCGAGTTCTTCATACTCGTCAGCCAGCACCATTAGAGACTCTAGATCATCTATCTTATACGTCCTCAGGGAAATCCTCAGATCAGGCGTGCAGTTTTCCTTTATCAGCACGAGTGTTTCCTTTGGGGAGTAGCCGAGTGGTCTCATCATGGTCTGCATGTCGACCATATAGTCCTTGAACGACTATCTGAAGCCCTGTTTCCTTTGTTTGACCTGATCTGCGAGCTTTGAGAAGAATCCCCTTGGCAGGAAATTAGTTTGGAAACAGTCGCTGAACTCTCCACATGTCCTCCAGTGTTTATTGTTTGATATAAACCACTTTAGGGCCTTGCCTTGCAGCAATTCTGGCATGGCGCGGGGACTGAGGTTCAGGTTCAAACCGTATGTGTTTGCTGACCATTCCACTTGCTCCAGAAATTCCAGTGGTTTTTCAGTGCCGTCAAATTTGAACGACCGTTCCTTGACTTGCTTTGCGACTTTTGCATAGTCTGGTGCGCCAGGCCTTTGTGTGCCGATGGTTTCCCTGTCGTACAGGGCGCTGGTCAGTCGAGGCTCCCGAGCCTGCGTGAGGAAACACGGGGAGTACCCTGTTGATTCCGACGTACTTGAGTTTACCGCTAACATAATCTCCAACCACTTCTCGGTTTGCTCTTTCCGTCGGATTCTCCTGCGGTGTATATGGTGCTGTGAATTGTTGCTTAATGCCCATTTCGCTGAGGAATTTTTTTAATGCGCGGCTGGCAAACTGAACTCCATTGTCCGTTATTACCACCTTCGGGACTCCGAACCTAGGGATGACTCTTTCTCGGAACGCCTTTTGAAGTGTTTCTGCCGTTGCTGCTCGCAGTGGCACCAACTTTGTCCACTTTGAAAGCCTATCTATCAGCACTAGCAGCATCTGGTTGCCATGCTTCGATCTGGGCAATGGTCCGACAAAGTCTGCACATACAGTTGCCCATGGTTCTTCGGGTATCTGCGTCAGCATTTTCCCAGCTGCCTGCATCTGGTTCGGCTTGTATTTGAGGCATGTCTCGCATTTCCGTAAGTGGGCTTGGGTGTCCCTATGCATTCCTGGCCAGTAATATCGAGCCGCCAGCCTTGCAATCGTTTTCCGACTTCCCACGTGTCCAGCGGCTGGTGAGTCGTGATTCTCCTTCAGGACTGTTTCCCTCAGCCCCCGTGGAACACAGAGCTTCCATGCTGCCACGTCTTCGCTGCCTGCTCTGTGCGGGATATGCCTGTATAATGCGCCTCGCTTTATGAGGTAGTCCGGAAACTTCTGTGGCTGTGTGTTAATCTTCTCACACATATCCTAGATCCAGCTGCATGTTCCCTGCGTGTCCTCCGGAGCTTCCTTGGCTAGCCTAAAGGATTCTGGCAGAGGCTGTCTTGAGAGTGCATCAGCGACCACGTTAAGCTGCCCCTTCCTGTATGATATTTCAAAATCATACTGCTGCAGCTCCAGGGCCCACCACGCTATTCTTCCTGAGGGATTTTCGATGATGTTCAACCATTTAAGCGCCATATGGTCCGTCACCACTTTGAAGTGACTTTTGCATAGTCTGGTGCGCTAGGCCTTTGCTGTTCTGGTCTTCTTTCCTAACTTGGGGCCCTGGATCTTCCTGCCTCCTTCATGCTCTCCACGCCCAGGCTAGCTATGAGCTGTTCGGCGTCTGGGACTTGCAACTTGCCGCTTGAGCCTGGTTTGTCGTATATTTCCTCCAGCTCAGCCCAAATTTCCGCCATTCCTGGGTCGTTTTGTGTTTTCGTAACATACTCTGAAAGGGCTTTTCGCAAGTCGTCCGACCTGCCCTCCTGCCACCTTGGCTGCCACCTTTGGGAAATCCTCTTTCTTGAGGAGGTAAATCCAATTTTTCCCCATTTCTCTTTACGCTGTTTTTTCACTGTCAGGACAATCACGTTGGGCGCCAGATGTAACGAACTGATTTTCTTGGTTATCTGCTCGCTACGAATATCGTGCGGCTAGCTTAGAAGATGTATGTGTTCGTCCCACCAAATTTATATATACGTGACCGCCCTGTTGCTCAGTGAAAACGCACAGAAAGACTGGAAATATTCAGTGATCTTTTATTCGCTGACTTAACCCTCGACCTGGGTGGTGTATTGATAATATAGAACTCAGTTCTGCCGTCGTCTCCATCCCACGCTGAACGTCCCGCTGGTTTGTGCTGGCTGCGAAGTGGGGTCTCCCCCGCCGGTTTCGCTTGTGGTGTCTTCTGCTACCTTTGGCTCGGCGGGTTTATAGGGATTAGGGATGCGTCACCGTTCCCAGACTAGAATGAAAAGGCACTGTGCTCTCAAGGCGTACCTCTCTCGCAGCCGCCAGCCTCCTGTCCCTTGCTCTGTCCCGGCCGGTCGCATCGGACGTCGGCTCAGTTTCTACCTGACGGTTCAGGCGTACGCTGGAAGCCGCCAACGCAGTCCCTGGGTCAAACGCCAGGTTCTAGACGAACGCTTCCACCCTACCCTCTCTGCCGCAGGCTTAAGAATTCGAAGTATACGCTGCTCGCAAGACGCTCGTTGTTCGTCGTCCTGGGGTCCTCGTTGTCCTTGTTCTGCCTCCAGGTATCTCGACCGGCTCTTCTCCTTGTTGGCGACTCGGTAAGCTGCCGTTCTGGGACTCTAGCGGTGGACCGCTGTGCTCTCAACGCATACGCCTTTCGAGACACCAGCTGAACAAACGCGCGTCTTTCCGGGCTAGTCGCACCAGGACCTTGTACAGTTCCTGCAGGACGATCAGGCATACGCCGGAGTTCGCCAATGCAGTCGTTGTAGGCAGGCAGCTAGTTTTAGACAACTTTCCTTCTGAGCCCACGGTTCTTTGTCGAAGGACTCTATTTGTACGACTCTGCCGGAAACGCCGGGTGGGATGCCAAGCTCAAATCGCGACAGAAGTTGTGACAAAGCGCCTGGACTTAGCCGTGAGATGCCGTAAGGACATCAGCTACCTGTGTCTCAATTCGGAGACCTTAGCTCTAAGACCCGAACGTCTCGACGTAGCGATCTTGTTTCTTTGATGACTCCGCACGGCTTTACTTGCTCCTTCACGTTGTTCACTGGTTACTGGTTCACTTGCTGACTGTTACTTGTTTACTTGGTAGAAATCGACTGATGCAGCTTTCTGCGCTCGGCCGATTTATATAGGCCTCCGTTTACCGCTAGTTATCGGCGTCTCCTCGCCTCCTGGTCCAAAGTCCATGATTTTACCGTTCGACCTTTCGCCCTCTGCGCACGGCACCAATATCAGGGTCCAAAGTTTGGTGCCGTCCCGTTACTTCCTTCTGCCCATGGCCCTTCGCCGCTCTTTTCTATTGCTGTCCCTCTCGGACTCTCCTTGTCCTTGTCTGGTGCTCAGTGCACCACTCTCTCTCGCCGCACTACCGTTACTACGGGCGAATTCGCGGCGTAACTGGTAACACGTAGGCCACTGCTTGCATGCGCTTACTCTGCTTGTTTTCTAACTTGTGGGGAGTTATTCAACTCCTCACATTCTCCCCTTACTTCGGGAATGAACAAAAAAGAGACTCCCTGTTCTCTCTGCCTTGGTATACTCCACATACTGACATCCTTCCCTCGACGTGTCTTCTCCTCGCACTTGTCCTCGTTTGCTTGTAGTCTTCCCACGACGCTCACAGTTCCTTCTTGAGTTCCTCAGCGCCGATCCTCCTTCCAGATTTTGAATCTCCCGACCCAGACGTTACCCCCGTAGACTTTAAATTCCCGCCCAGACGTTTCCCCCTTAGACTTTCGAATTCCCGCCCCAGACGTTTCCCCGTAGACTTTTGAATTCCCGCCCCAGACGTTTCCCCCGATGACTTTCTCGATCTCCATGATTTGCCTTTTCCGTCGGATGGTGACTCTACGTCGTGCCGATCGGTCTCCAGTCGTTATCGGTGTTATCGATATTCTCCCGTGTTACTCTCTGTTGTATGGTCACTCTCCGCCAAATCGATCGGTCTCCAGTTGTTATCGGTTCCGTGACCCAACGTGGCGTTGCCACCCGATGTATCGATGATCCACAGTGTGACTTCTTGTGCCGATATTTCCAGTATTTTTTGCCCACCGATCGACACTATCGTCTAGTGCAATCGGCCATGAATCGAAACCCCCCATCCCTTTGGACAGATGAGGACATTTTCTCCGGGTAAGTTTTCTAATTTCTCCATTTCTCCTTTCTCTCTGTTCTTTTCTCCTTTTCAGCGTTCTGGACCCGACGAAGAGTGTGATGCGTTTTCTCCCGCATCCCCCCCGCTCGGTTGGACCTTTCTCGACTTCTCGTAAGTGAGCCGTTTTTCTTTATAATCCGATCTGACTTTTTTTCCGCTTCCTTCAGCCTTTCCGTTGCCTCAATCTGGAAAAACTGCACTGGACGACGCGTGCTTCGCATCACCCCCCCCCCCCCCCCACCACTCCTTTCTGTATATTTTTTTTTACTGTGTAAGTAAACCGCATATCGCCTTAACTCCTACTGACTTCCCTTTTTTTTCAGACTCATCACACATTTTTTTTGACAAATATACATCCACCTTTTTTAGTGTTTTCATTTTTTTTTTGTTTCTGTGGCTGCGTGTGTGTTTTTTTTTTTCCCTGTACCATTGCAAATGTGATTTTTGTGTGTATTTTTTTTTCTTTTATTATTGAGTAAACACCCTGACTCCCAATGGTCCAACCCGCACCCGGAACGTGCGGCCGCCCTGCTGCACCAGGACGCACCGTTTTCCTCCCCGCCTCCGTGCTGCGACGACCGCTGGGGCTTCGGCGATGCCTTCCGGCCAGTCCACCTCGAAGACCTCCCTCCAGCGCCTCGAGTCCGGCGCTGAGGCCTGCCGTCACGGCTCCGGTGGGGGCCAGTGGGACTGCGGTCCTCCACAACCGTGGAACTTCCCATACTCGGGCTTCTTCCTCCTCTGTTGCTGCAGTGGCTCCGACGGGCCACGTCCATGTGACGGCGTGCTGCCTCCACACGTGTCCTTTCGCCTCGAAGGAGCCAAACGCATGGCTGACGTGGGCCACCGGGAAGTCCATCCGGACGTAACCCGGAGACCCTTCCTGCTGCCGCTGCTGCTCCTGCTTCTCCGCTTGTTCCCCTCTTCCCACTCGGGGCAATACCTCGGGGTGGGTGGGCGTGCGGGCGTCCATGGGGGTGGGGATGGGGGGTTGTACTCCTCCTCCTTTGGGTCCGCTGCACTTTCCCTCGGCTCCGCGATGTACCTCGGGGTCGGGGGAACCTCGGGCGTCCCCTTCGCCTGGTGAGGCACTTCCTCGAGGAGGATTGGGTCGCCCCATATCCGGCGCTCCTCCCCTTCGGCAGTCTTCAGTGCCGCCTCCCATTTTGCCCAAGCGTCCTGCTCTTCGCGCTGGCGGGCCTCCTTGCTCATGCCGGCGGCGGTACTCCGCAATTACGGCCGCTGTTCTGCGGGCCTCGGCCGCATGGTCGCCGTAGGCAGAGTCCTGGTGGACCCTGCTTTCCGAGCCATGGGGAATACTCCCTTGGGCCCCGCGTCATTACGCAGCCGCCACGTCCTGGCCTCCACCGTCGGATCGTCCACCATCTGCACGTCACTGTCCGAGCTGACGGTGGGCTCCGGCGATGATGCCTCCGACAGTCGTCGGTTCCGTGGGGTCCGTCGCGGGGTTCGGGGGGGCCGGACGACAGGCCTGTCCTCCGACCGTCCTTGCCCCGGTCCGGATCCTGCCAAGTCCTCGGCAGCCATCCTCCTGCGGGCCTCGGCTCTAGTAACGCGTGTACTCATCTTGACTTTCTTTTTTCGAATTGGCTTCTCATGCTGGCGGCTCTCCTGACGATGACTCGGTTCTTTCTCATTCCCTATGACCCTCCCGCTATTTCCCTCGGGCATTCTTTTTTCGGGTGCTGTCTTGCTATACCGTTGCTTCTCTCATGTCGCCCTTCCCTGTGTGAGTTCGTCGCCGCTTGGGTTTTACGGTTCAGCTTTGCTGTGCCGTCTCTCCTCTATTTTGGTCGACGTTGGCTTCAGTCTTGTTTCTGCCGTACAGAGTCTAATCTAATCGTGCCGTTTCCTTTCTTTGATCATTAATAGCTTCAGTTTTTGTGCCGTATAGACTCTAACGACGCTACGGTACCCAACATGTGCTTCATCTTATTCCATGCGGCGCCTTACTGATGACTCTGGCTTTGTGCCCGACGCAGAATCAGTTTGCCTCGTGGTCTGGGTCGCTGTACCTCCTTGTTTCCTGCGTTCTATACAGACTCTGGTATTTGCCTGACGCTATAGTCCGCTTTTTTTTGATGTTGCAGGCTTGTGTTGTCCTGCGTTCTATATAGACTCTGGTACTTGCCCGACGCTATAGTCCGCACTACTTGTTGTCCTTGCATGCTCGTGTTATCCTGCGTTCTATATAGACTCTGGCATATGCCCGACGCTATAGTCCGCACTACTTGTTGTCCTTGCATGCTCGTTTTATCCTGCGTTCTATATAGACTCTGGCATATGCCCGGCGCTATAGGCTGCACTACTTATTGACTTATTGACGTGGACGGTTCGTTCTTTTGTGTATTCTTGTGGCGGATTCTACAAATGACTATTGAGACGAAGTCTATTACCGTGTACGGTCTGTCATATCTCGGCGCTAGCTTTGCCGCGAA